>NW_027507685.1:82786663-83038957 GCF_037356315.1 Lithobates pipiens | reverse complement strand
GATCGCCGCTCTTCGTCGGCGCCTCGGCGGCCATTCTAAAAATTCAAAGCCCCGCCTCCGCCTCCGCCTGTGATAGGCGGAACACTGAATTTCCCAGCAGCCTGTGTTCCGCCTATCACGGACATCGTCTCATCCTTGTACTACGGACGAGGGATGAGACGATGTCCGTGATAGGCGGAACACAGGCTGCTGGGAAATTCAGTGTTCCGCCTATCACAGGCGGAGGCGGAGGCGGAGGCGGAGGCGCGGCTTTCAAATTGTAGTATGTCCCGCCGTCTGTCTGCTCGATACGCTGATCGAGCAGTCAGACGGCGATGACTCGAGTATAAGCCGAGGGGGGCACTTTCAGCCTCAAAAAGAGGCTGAAAATCTCGGCTTATACTCGAGTATATAGGTACATTATAAAAAAGAGTTCTCCCAGGAGGGTTTCTATGGTACGGGATCTGCTGCCCTCTAGTGACAGACAGGATACATTACAGTACAAAGTGCAGCTGCCCACCCAACAGAATCTGTAACATTTCCTGAGGTCTGAGATGTGCAAATTATAGTCGGGCTTCAGATTCTCCTGACTTCAACATAACGTACAAAGCTGGAGGAGAGAAAAAAAAAAAGTGTAAATTGTCAGAACAACAACAAGAGCAACAGAAAAGGCAGAGGAGGGAGGAGGAGGAGGAATGAGAGAGGAGCAGCAACAGAAAACAGCAGACAAGAAACCGGAATGGCAGAGAAGGAGGGAGAGAGGAGCAGCAACAGGATCAGCAGACAACAGGGATGGCAGAGGAGGGAGAGAGGAGCAGCGACAGGAACAGCAGAGGAGTAATGCCAGGATTGGCAGAGAAGGAGGGAGAGAGGAGCAACAGAGGAGAAACGCTAGGAATGGCAGAGAAGAAAGGGGAGCAGCAACAGGAACAGCAGACAACAAACAAGAGGAACAGAAGAGGAGCAACAGAGAAACAGCGCCAGGAACGGCAGACAAGAAACAAAAGGAATGACAGAGGAGCAACGCCAGAAAAGGAGGGAGAGAGGAGCACCAACAGCAGGGACAGAGGAGCAACACCAGGAATGGCAGAGGAGGAGGGACAGAGGAGCAATGACAAACGGCAGAGAAGCAACGTCAGGAACAGCAGAGGAGCAACACCAGGATTGGCAGAGAAGGAGGGAGAGAGGAGCAGTGACAGGAACAGCAGACAAAAGAAAACAGGAGTGGCAGAGGAGCAACGCTAGGAATGGCAGAGAAGGAAAGAGGAGCAGCAACAGGAACGGCAGAGGAGCAGCAACAGGAACAGCAGACAAGAAACAAGAGGAATGGCAGAGGAGCAAAGCCAGGAACGGGAAAGAGGAGAGAGGAGCAGCACCAGGAATGGCAGAGGAGGGAGAGAGAGGAGCAATGACAGAAACGGCAGAGAAGCAACGTCAGGAACAGCAGACAATGAAGAGGAACAGCAGAGGAGCAACTCTGGAGAAATGACAGGAGAGACAGAGGCGGAGCAGCAACAGAGGAACGGCAGAGAAGAGGAGAGGAGCAGCAACAAGGAGGGACAGAGGAGCAATGTCAGGAATGGCAGAGGAGCAGCAACAGGAACAGCAGGAGCAACAAAGGAGCAGTGTCAGGACCAGCAGACAAGAAACAAACAAAAAGGAATGGCAGAGGAGCAATGACAGGATTGCAGCGACCGGAACGGCAGACGAGCAGCGACAGGGAACGGCAGACGAGCAAGGAGGGAGAGAGGAGCAACAGACAAGAAACAAGAGGAATGGCAGAGGAGCAATGCTAGGAACGGCAAAGAAGGAGGGAGAGAGGAGCAGCAACAGCAGGGACAGAGGAGCAACAACAGAGGAGCAACACCAGGAATGACAGAGGAAGAGAGGAGCAATGACAGAAACGGCCAGAGAAGCAACGTCAGGAACAGCAGACAATGAAGAGGAACAGCAGAGGAGCAACGTCGGGAGCATGACAGGAGAGACAGAGGAGGAGCAGCAACAGAGGAACGGCAGACAAGAAGGAGAGAGGAGCAGCAACAAGGAGGGACAGAGGAGCAATGTCAGGAATGGCAGAGGGGCAGCAACAGGAACAGCAGACAAGAAACAGGAATGGCAGCGGAGCAACGCCAGCACCGGCAGAGGAGCAACAAAGGAGCAGAGTCAGGAACAGCAGACAAGAAACAGGAATGGCAGAGGAGGAGGGACAGAAGAGCAATGACAGGAGCGACAGATCAGAAACCACAGATGAGTGACAGGAGAGACAAGAGAGGAAGGAATGGAGTTACAGAATGAAGATTTCCCAGCAGTAGTCCTCACCGGTGGCCTCGCTGTGAAGCACATCGCTGTCATGACTGCGGACCTGGCATCTGGTGTAGAACTTTATGACCGTCGACCTTCTCCACTCGGCTGTCTATGAGGACTGTGGATCCCAGAGGAATCGGACTACAGACACAAAGAGAATCTCATTACACCTCTCCGCTATCACAGCTTCAGAACATCAACAACTCCTACCCCCCCCCCCCCCGCGAGAGTCTCCCCAATATTATTCTTCCCCTGTCACTACCACATCATCACCGCCAGCCATCGATTGTACAATCTCCTGACAACCATGTAGTGTCAGGTAGGTCCTCTTCTCCCCCTGGGCGCTTACCTCCGATAGTCGAGGTTCAGGTTGGCGGTCATAGCCCGGTCCGATGCTGTTTACAATTCCCGCCCCCACGGTGGAGTCTACGATGGTGGCGATGCAGCCCCCGTGTGTGTACCTAGAAGAAGGCAAGAGGGGACGCGAGAGGTGGAAGGAGAACAAGGAGAGCCCGAGGAACCAAAGATTCTGGTTAGGGTAGGCTCTGCGAAGAAAAAAAAAAAAAAGAAAAAAAAGAAAATAACGCTCACCCTGCGAGGCCCCCCAGATAGGGCCCGGGCTGGAATATGCAGACTGTCCTCTTCTCCGCCTCGTTATAGAACATACAATACTCGAAGCCGATTCCTTCCTGGTCCAGGTTCCTGGTGAAGAAACGAGTTTCCCCGTCGGCCTCCAGGCTCATACCTGTACAGGAGGAGGTCAGAGGTCACCAGATGAGCTTACACTCTAATGTCATCCCCCACCACAGCCAAACACTATTCTTATTCTTGTGCTCGATCTGCTGCCAGCGAACTCCTCGTAGGAGGAAGTCTCCTCCAGCTCGGGTCTCGGCTCAGCTCCTCGTACAGCCTCTTGGTTTCGGGGTTCCAGGTGGGGTTGGGCACGGCGTAGTCCCGCGGTTGGAGGGGCGGCCTGCAGATTTAAAAATAAATAAATAAACAGATGTCAGACCTGTGCCCTTCGCTTTGGCTTTTTCTATGATTGGGAGGGTTAAAAAGGAGACATTCTGGGTGGAGTCTTTGGTGGATATTCAGCCTATAGGAAGCAGATTTTTGGGATCAACCTCCCACTGACAGCGATCACCGTCCCGCGGTCAGGGTTGAGCGGCACTAGAGGCGTGTGCAGAACATTCAAATTTCTTATGTTACTTAATTTGTTTCTTACGTTACCAAATTTTGGTTTCAGAATTTTAAGTTAAAAATTTAAATTTTGTTTATTCATTTTCTGACGGATTCCACAATTTTTTGAAAAACAATTTGAACTCGTAAAAAACAAAAAATAAAAAAACAAAAAACAAAACAAAACAAAACAAAACCCAAAACAAAACACAAACACCACACGATCAATGATTCAAATTCTGTGTGAAGAAATAGCTGGTTGCTAAGGATCGGGCTGGGGGCGCCGTCCGCCACGTCCTTAGCAACCGACGACTCGTTGGCTGTCAGCGGGATTCCCACTGGACAGCTGAAACGTAAAAAACAAATGAGTGCTGGCAATAGAAAATCCTGGAAAAAAAAACAAACCCCCCCCCCCACCCCCCAACAACCAACCCTGCATGGGCACCAGCCCCCCCCCCCCCCCCCCCCCCCCGAATGGGGAAGAGGAATAAAAAAAAAAAAGCATAGGGGTCCGGACCTTTATCCAAGCATGCAACCCAGGAAAGGGGGAAGGGGGGGGGTGTATGAGCAAGTGCCCCCCACCCCCAAACCATACCAGGTCACCATACCAGGGCCCTGCCCTAAGCACCATGCTGATGGGGACAAGGGCCTCTTTCCAACAACCCTGGCTGGTGGTTGTGGGGGGGGGACCCCAGATCCCGCCCTACCCACCTATGTGAATGAGTATGGGTACATAGATCAAAAATAGTAAATAAAAAGTCCCCCCAGGCCCTTATCCGATGCAGACCGGGGGGCAGGCAAGGAAAGGGGGGGGGTATTAGCAAAAAAACAAAGGAGTCCCCCCCAGATCCCCACACTACCTCCAACTATGTGAATGAGTATGAGGTACGTAGTACCCCTACCCTTTCCACCCCAAAAAATTTAAAAATAAATAAAAAACCCTTTCGAAACGCTCCACGCTGTTGAATGTCCGACGGTTCTTACATGGCTAAGGGGTGGCCCTGCCCCTGTGACATCACCAACCAGGTAACGCTGGGCTGTTGATGTCACAAAGGGGTGGGGTGTTTACATTTCAGCGAGTAGGGAAGCCCGCTGACAGCTGATGACTCATTGGTTGTTTAAGGAGGCGGCGGCGGCGGCGGCCACCCCCCCCCCCCTTTAGCAACCAGCTATTTCTTGACACAGAATTCGAATCGGTTGACCTTTTTGTTTCTCCCCCTCCCCCCAACGATCCGAATCCAAGTCGTACATAAATAATTTGGAATGGGTGAGAAACGATGAACGTAAATTAAATTTCAACAAAAATGTGTTACCATTTCATCTCCGAGATTCAGATACATCCGAATGGCTACAAATGTATCCAAATTTATATCCAGAGAGGCATAGTGTCTATGGGGCTCCGTCCGGCAGCAGAGCGCGCACATTAGGTGGCATGCCCCTCCCCCACTGGGGACACTCCAGGTGGTTAACCCCTCCCCAACCAATCAGTACTCACAGGGAATAGGTGTTCATGCTCTACCCTGGCGGCGGCGGTGGAGGCGTGGCGGCAGACGGCAGCGCCGCCCTGGATGATCCTGGAGATTTCGTACAGCATGGTGCCTGAGAGAGGAGACAGGAAGGAGATGAGACTGGGGACACCGACATCAATCTATACATTATCCCCCACACTGGAGGAGTACTACATATCCCAGCATGTCCCCCCCCCACACACACACACACACACACACACACACACACACACCAGAGCACTACCTATCCCAGCATGTCCCCTCCCCCACACCAGAGCACTACATATCCCAGCATGTCCCCACCCCCACACCGGGGAACTACATATCCCAGCATGTCCCCCACCCCCCACACAGAGCACTACATATCCCAGCATGTCCCCGCCCCCACACCAGAGCACTACATATCCCAGCATGTCCCCTCCCCCACACCGGAGCACTACATATCCAGAATGTCCCCTCCCCCACACCGGAGTACTACATATCGCAGCATGTCCGTCCCCCCACACCGGAGCACTACATAATCCCAGCATGTCCCCTCCCCCACACCGGAGCACTACAATATCCCAGCATGTCCCCTCCCCCACACCAGAGCACTACATATCCCAGCATGTCCCCTCCCCCACACCAGAGCACTACATATCCCAGCATGTCCCTCCCCCACACCAGAGCACTACATATCCCAGCATGCTCTGTGTATCCTTCCTCCACCTAGAACTGAACTACAAAGTCCCAGCAAAGCCCACAAAGCTCCAGAACTCAGCCCCCCTCACCTGCTGGGAGTTGTGATTCTTTTGCTGCTTTAGACCAAAACAACTCCCCCTGCCAACCTCCTCTCCAAACCCCTTCCATTCCACCAATGTCCCTTTTATCAGCATCTTCCAGGACTCGTCTCTATTCACACCTGTCCCTGATTCCGGAGACATTTTCCTGAAGCCTCCGCCTGGAGAAAATCTCCGCCCACTTGAGTATGATTTTTCACCACCACTTAATATTCAGAGGCATGTTATTAGGGTGGGCGGGGCTGCTGCTGACGTCCTGAGCATCTGTTCAGCTCCGCCCGCCCACCAGCATTTCTGTGTCTATAATTTTTTACCACCGCTGAACTTACGATCTTGCGCATGCGCCGTTCAGATCACGGACTTGGCGCATGCGCAGTAAAGACCCGGCGTCAGCTGTTAGAGTGACGGAGCCTCACCGGAAGTGACGGGTGAGCGAAATTCACGGGTCGCATGAAATTTTATAACACCGGTGTTATAAAATTTCATGCGACCCGTGAATTTCTTTTTGAATTTTTTTTTTTATTCCTCTTCCCCATCGGGGGGGGGGGGGGGCTGGTGCCCATGCAGGGTTGGTTGTTGGGGGGGCGGGGGGGGGGGGGGGGGGGTTTTCCAGGATTTTCTATTGCCAGCACTCATTTGTTTTTTACGTTTCAGCTGTCAGTGGGGAATCCCGCTGACAGCCAACGAGTCGTCGGTTGCTAAGGACGTGGCGGACGGCGCCCCCAGCCCGATCCTTAGCAACCAGCTATTTCTTCACACAGAATTTGAATCATTGATCGTGTGGTGTTTGTGTTTTGTTTTGGGTTTTGTTTTGTTTTGTTTTGTTTTTTGTTTTTTTATTTTTTGTTTTTTACGAGTTCAAATTGTTTTTCAAAAAATTGTGGAATCCGTCAGAAAATGAATAAACAAAATTAAAATTTTTAACTAAAATTCTGAAACCAAAATTTGGTAACGTAAGAAACAAATTAAGTAACATAAGAAATTTGAATGTTCTGCACACGCCTCTAGTGCCGCTCACACCCTGACCGCGGGACGGTGATCGCTGTCAGTGGGAGGTGATCCCAAAAATCTGCTTCCTATAGGCTGAATATCCACCAAAGACTCCACCCAGAATGTCTCCTTTTTAACCCTCCCAATCATAGAAAAGCCAAAGCGAAGGGCACAGGTCTGACATCTGTTTATTTATTTATTTTTAAATCTGCAGGCCGCCCTCCAACCGCGGGACTACGCCGTGCCCAACCCCACCTGGAACCCCGAAACCAAGAGGCTGTACGAGGAGCTGAGCCGAGACCCGAGCTGGAGGAGACTTCCCTCCTACGAGGAGTTCGCTGGCAGCAGATCGAGTACAAGAATAAGAATAGTGTTTGGCTGTGGTGGGGGATGACATTAGAGTGTAAGCTCCTCTGGTGACCTCTGACCTCCTCCTGTACAGGTATGAGCCTGGAGGCCGACGGGGAAACTCGTTTCTTCACCAGGAACCTGGACCAGGAAGGAATCGGCTTCGAGTATTGTATGTTCTATAACGAGGCGGAGAAGAGGACAGTCTGCATATTCCAGCCCGGGCCCTATCTGGGGGGCCTCGCAGGGTGAGCGTTATTTTCTTTTTTTTTTTCTTTTTTTTTTTTCTTCGCAGAGCCTACCCTAACCAGAATCCTTTGGTTCCTCGGGCTCTCCTTCTTCTCCTTCCACCTCTCGCGTCCCCTCTTGCCTTCTTCTAGGTACACACACGGGGGCTGCATCGCCACCATCGTAGACTCCACCGTGGGGGCGGGAATTGTAAACAGCATCGGACCGGCTATGACCGCCAACCTGAACCTCGACTATCGGAGGTAAGCGCCCAGGGGGGAGAAGAGGACCTACCTGACACTACATGGTTGTCAGGAGATTGTACAATCGATGGCTGGCGGTGATGATGTGGTAGTGACAGGGGAAGAATAATATTGGGGAGACTCTCGCGGGGGGGGGGGGGGGTAGGAGTTGTTGATGTTCTGAAGCTGTGATAGCGGAGAGGTGTAATGAGGTTCTCTTTGTGTCTGTAGTCCGATTCCTCTGGGATCCACAGTCCTCATAGACAGCCGAGTGGAGAAGGTCGACGGTCATAAAGTCTGCACCAGATGCCAGGTCCGCAGTCATGACAGCGATGTGCTTCACAGCGAGGCCACCGGTGAGGACTACTGCTGGGAAATCTTCATTCTGTAACTCCATTCCTTCCTCTCTTGTCTCTCCTGTCACTCATCTGTGGTTTCTGATCTGTCGCTCCTGTCATTGCTCTTCTGTCCCTCCTCCTCTGCCATTCCTGTTTCTTGTCTGCTGTTCCTGACTCTGCTCCTTTGTTGCTCCTCTGCCGGTGCTGGCGTTGCTCCGCTGCCATTCCTGTTTCTTGTCTGCTGTTCCTGTTGCTGCCCCTCTGCCATTCCTGACATTGCTCCTCTGTCCCTCCTTGTTGCTGCTCCTCTCTCCTTCTTGTCTGCCGTTCCTCTGTTGCTGCTCCTCCTCTGTCTCTCCTGTCATTGCTCCCGACGTTGCTCCTCTGCTGTTCCTCTTCATTGTCTGCTGTTCCTGACGTTGCTTCTCTGCCGTTTCTGTCATTGCTCCTCTCTTCCTCTGTCATTCCTGGTGTTGCTCCTCTGTTGTTGCTCCTCTGTCCCTGCTGTTGCTGCTCCTCTCTCCCTCCTTCTTTGCCGTTCCTAGCATTGCTCCTCTGCCATTCCTCTTGTTTCTTGTCTGTTGGTCCTCTCTCCCTCCTTGCTCGTCTGCCATTCCTGTCGCTGCTCGTCTGCCGTTCCGGTCACTGCCAATCCTGTCATTGCTCCTCTGCCATTCCTTTTTGTTTGTTTCTTGTCTGCTGGTCCTGACACTGCTCCTTTGTTGCTCCTCTGCTGTTCCTGTTGCTGCTCCTCTGCCATTCCTGACATTGCTCCTCTGTCCCTCCTTGTTGCTGCTCCTCTCCTTCTTCTCTGCCGTTCCTCTGTTGCTGCTCCGCCTCTGTCTCTCCTGTCATTTCTCCCGACGTTGCTCCTCTGCTGTTCCTCTTCATTGTCTGCTGTTCCTGACGTTGCTTCTCTGCCGTTTCTGTCATTGCTCCTCTCTCTCCCTCCTCTGCCATTCCTGGTGCTGCTCCTCTCTCCCTCTTTCCCGTTCCTGGCTTTGCTCCTCTGCCATTCCTCTTGTTTCTTGTCTGCTGTTCCTGTTGCTGCTCCTCTGCCGTTCCTGTTGCTGCTCCTCTTTCCTTCTCTGCCATTCCTAGCGTTGCTCCTCTGCCACTCCTGTTTCTTTGTCTGCTGTTCCTGTCACTGCTCCTCTCTCCCTCCTTCTCTGCCAATCCTGGTGTTGCTCCTCTGCTGTTCCTGACGTTGCTTCTCTGCCGTTTGTCATTGCTCCTCTGTCCCTCCTCCTCTGCCATTCCTGGTGTTGCTCCTCTGTCCCTGCTGTTGGTGCTCCTCTCTCCCTCCTTTTCTGGCGTTGCTCCTCTGTCATTCCTTTTGTTTCTTGTCTGCCGTTCCTGGCGCTGTTTCTCTGTTGCTCCTCTTCTGTTCCTCTTGTTTGTTGTCTGCTGTTCCTGTTGCTGCTCCCCTTTCTTCTCTGCCATTCCTAGCGTTTCTCCTCTGTTGCTCCTCTCTCCCTCCTTCTCTGCCAATCCTGGCATTACTCCTCTGCTGTTCCTGTCGCTGCTCCTCTCTCCCTCCTCTGCCATCCCTGTTGTCTGCTGATCCTGTTGCTGCTCCTCTCTCCCTCCTTCTCTGCCATTCCGGTTTCTTGTCTGCTGTTTCTGTTGCTGCTCCTCTCTCATTCCTCCTCCTCCTCCCTCCTCTGCCTTTTCTGTTGCTCTTGTTGTTGTTCTGACAATTTACACTTTTTTTTTTTTTCTCTCCTCCAGCTTTGTACGTTATGTTGAAGTCAGGAGAATCTGAAGCCCGACTATAATTTGCACATCTCAGACCTCAGGAAATGTTACAGATTCTGTTGGTTGGCAGCTGCACTTTGTACTGTAATGTATCCTGTCTGTCACTAGAGGGCAGCAGATCCCGTACCATAGAAACCCTCCTGGGAGAACTCTTTTTATAATGTACCGTATATACTCGAGTATAAGCCGAGATTTTCAGCCTCTTTTTTGAGGCTGAAAGTGCCCCCCTCGGCTTATACTCGAGTCATCGCCGTCTGACTGCTCGATCAGCGTATCGAGCAGACAGACGGCGGACATACTACAATTTGAAAGCCGCGCCTCCGCCTCCGCCTCCGCCTGTGATAGGCGGAACACTGAATTTCCCAGCAGCCTGTGTTCCGCCTATCACGGACATCGTCTCATCCTCGTCCGTAGTACGAGGATGAGACGATGTCCGTGATAGGCGGAACACAGGCTGCTGGGAAATTCAGTGTTCCGCCTATCACAGGCGGAGGCGGAGGCGGGGCTTTTGAATTTTAGAATGGCCGCCGAGGCGCCGACGAAGAGCGGCGATCCTGGCAAGGCACGGGACGGAGGCAAGGCAAGGCACGGCACGGGACGGGACGGAGGCAAGGCACGACACGGGACGGAGGCAAGGCACGGCACGGGACGGAGGCAAGGAGGCAAGGCACGGCACGGGACGGAGGCAAGGAGGCAACACGGCTCGGGACACAGGTAGGCTGGACACACACACACACACACACACACACACACACGGACACACACACACAGGGATGGATGGATGGAGACACACACACACAGGGATGGATGGATGGATGGATGGAGACACACACACACAGGGATGGATGGATGGATGGAGACACACACACACAGGGATGGATGGATGGATGGAGACACACACACACAGGGATGGATGGATGGATGGAGACACACACACACAGGGATGGATGGATGGACACACACACACACACAGGGATGGATGGATGGATGGACACACACACACACAGGGATGGATGGATGGATGGACACACACACACACAGGGATGGACGGACACACAGGGATGGACGGACACACAGGGACGGACACACACACAGGGATGGACAGGCATGTCTCACCCTCGGCTTATACACGAGTCAATAAGTTTGCCAGTTTTTTTGGGGGTAAATTGGGGGCCTCGGCTTATATTCGGGTCGGCCTATACTCGAGTATATACGGTACTCACCGCTCTCTTGGATCGATCTTTTGTAGCGGTCCCTTTTTCTAGGTGCAATGACCTCAAACCCGCCCCCACCATGTACCCGTTTTTGTACAGCCCTGTTCTTTATGACTCCTCCCAACCAAATGTAATTAATAATCGTTCATAATTATTGTATGTGACGTTTATTTAAACTGAATAAATACAGAAAATATTTTCACAGCATTTCAAGTGTTGCAAATACCTTCATTGTATCTTCTTTTTACTGAGGTCATGTGACCGTCCTCCTCCTGCGCTGTCCGATAGGTGGGCGGAGCAAAGTGGTACCATGTGACACATCTTCCCTGTAGACACCGTTGCAGTGTTACCCGTCCTTCTCCCCCCCCCCCCCCACACACAGAGCCGATCGGCGCCCTTGCACTCACATGGACTCATTGTTAAGAAAATAACATATAAAAAGATTAAAATATCACTTAAAAAACAAAAAACAAACAAAAAACAAAACAAATCATCACACGGGCAAAGGTGGCTCTGCGGGACCCTGGAAGGGGGTGGAAAACCAAGGAAAAAGGAGAATTTAGAGATATTGGAAATGAAGAGGTAACGGCAGACCTGGTAAGTGCCGAGATCTGCAACATTGCTTATGATTTTTTTTTTTTTAAGGTTTAATCGCGCTCTCTCTCTGACACTCGCACTCTCTCCAGAGCTGCAACCCCCCCCCATCCCCAATTATATTAGTGTATTATCTGAGAGAGGATGACCAGAAATAGTCTATTATGGGAGAAATGTGATTGATACAAATACAGGAAGAGCTGTCAGGGGCTCCGCATCAATTCCCCCCCCCCCCAACACTACATAACCCAGCAGGCCCAGTGTACCCTCCCCCCAAACCAGAGCACTAAAAGTCCCAGGAGGACCAGAGCTTGAGCGCAAGTGCCGGGAGGACCAGAGCCGGACCACAAGTCCTGGGACGACCAGAGATTAGGCGGAAGTCCCGGGAGGAGCAGAGCCGGACCACAAGTCCCGGGAGGAGCAGAGATTAAGCGCAAGTCCCATGAGGAGCGGAGCCGGACCACAAGTCCCGGGAGGAGCAGAGATTAGGCGCAAGTCCCCGGGAAGACCAGAGCCGGACCGCAAATCGTGGGAGGAGCAGAGATTAAGCGCAAGTCCTGGGAGGAGCGGAGCCGGACCACAAGTCCCGGGAGGAGCAGAGATTAAGGGCAAGTCCCGGGAGGAGCAGAGATTAAGGGCAAGTCCCGGGAGGAGCAGAGATTAAGGGCAAGTCCCGGGAGGAGCGGAGCCGGACCACAAGTCCCAGGAGGAGCAGAGATTAAGGGCAAGTCCCGGGAGGAGCAGAGATTAAGGGCAAGTCCCGGGAGGAGCAGAGATTAAGGGCAAGTCCCGGGAGGAGCAGAGATTAAGGGCAAGTCCCGGGAGGAGCAGAGATTAAGGGCAAGTCCCGGGAGGAGCAGAGATTAAGGGCAAGTCCCGGGAGGACCAGAGATTAAGGGCAAGTCCGGGGACAACCAGAGCCGGACCACAAGTCCCGGGAGGACCAGAGCCGGACCACAAGTCCCAGGAGCACCATATAATATGAATGATAAAGTCTCCCTGATTCCCCCCCCCCATATTCTCAGCAATATCCCCCTCCTGTCCTTGTGTCCGGAGACATTTTCCTGAAGTCTCCATTAGAAATGAAAGGACTGGGGCTACAACAACGTGGCCGCCACACAGTGTGTGACATACAAAAGAGTGCGGCCTCTGGTGACGCTGGTGTTCGGTTTCACCGTCACCACTAGAAGCCGTGTAGCGCCTGAAAAAAACCGGCCCCTGTCACTCCAGTGTGAAAGCCGGAGGGCTTTCACACTGAAGCGGTGCGCTGGCAGGACAGTGAAAAAAGTCCTGCTAGCCACATCTTTGGAGCGGGGAAGGAGCGGTGTATTCACCGCTCCTAAACCGCTCCTACCCATTGAAATCAATGGGACAGCGCAGCAATACCGCCGGCAAAGCGCCGCTGCAGCGGCGCTTTGCGGGTGGTTTTAACCCTTTTTTTCGGCCGCTAGCGGGGGTTAAAACCACCCCGCTAGCGCCCGCAGACCGCCGCTAAAACGACGGTAAAGCGCCGCTAAAAATAGCGGTGCTTTACCGCCGACGCCCTCACAGCTCCAGTGTGAAAGCAGCCTAATAAATACACTGCTAATTGTTCAGCTTTAATAAATACACTGCTAATTGTTCAGCTTTAATAAATACACTGCTAATTGTTCAGCTTTAATAAATACACTGCTTATTGTTCAGCTTTCATAAATAATATACATATTGGTGCTGCCGATGATATAATAAAGCCATCATTAGCTCCGCCCGCCCACCCGCAAGTCTCCGCCCACTTGAGTATGATTTTTCACCACCACTTAAGATTCAGAGGCATTTCTCTGTCTATAATTTTTGAACTTACGATCTTGCGCATGCGCCGTTCAGATCACGGACTTGGCGCATGCGCAGTAAAGGCCCGCCGTCAGCTGTTAGAGTGACGGAGCCTCACCGGAAGTGACGGGGTGAGCGGAATTCACGGGTCCCATAAAATTTTACCACACCGGCTTCATTAGCAACAAACTATTTACAGATTGCACTTGTCGGCTTGCTTTTACAGATTCGTAGATTATGGCGTCTGCTGTGGTAAGAAGAATATAGCTAGTGTACTTAACTGAAACGAATTTGTGAATGTTTTAGTAATTGCTTTTCGATGAGAGTTTAGTATTGGCAAACGTTTGTCTCGACAAAAAGGAAGCGGTCTCCATGGTTACCGGGCCTAGCAGCGTGAAAGTTGTAGTAGTTGGTTATGCGCTCAGCGCTGTGAAAGACCGCCTCACTTTACTAGTCACTTTCATGTATAATTTTATTATATATTATTTTATATTTAAATATATTTTATTATATTATTTATTATAGTTTTATAAGGATATATAGGGAATATAGTCACCTATTACAGCCAGAAAATTTTTCTTTGTTTATGGGCACTTTGAACAGAGGAAGAAGAGCTTAAAGCGGTTCTTCACCCTAAAGGGGAAGTTCCGCTAATCTGATCCCTCCCCCCCCTCCTGTGCCACAATCGGCACCTTTCAGGGGGGAGGGGGGTGCAGTTACCTGGATAATCCAGGTATCTGCACCCACTTCCTGGCAGACCGCTGTAGTGTCATATTTTGCTGCCTATCACAGAATGCTACGGAAGTGACGTTGCCGCCAGAAATTGTGTACTGCGCATGCACAAAGCGTTCTTAACACTCGCGCCGTGCGTTCCAACATAGTTTCGACAATACAGTTCAGCGAAACCATCACATAATGTTACGGAAGGGACGTTACAGACAACAAACACTGGGCCGTGCGTTACAACACTAATACTTCCCTTGTTACCTAGTATCATTTTTTACCAACCATGCTGAGCTACGTGCGGTGTTAGGTTCTGCATTGCTGGGACTTGTAGTGCCTATCCTGAGCTACATGCTTCAATGTTCAGTGTCCTCATCCTTATCCCCGAGCTTCAATGTTCAGTGTCCTCATCCCTATCCCCGGGCTTCAATGTTCAGTGTCCTCATCCCTATCCCCGGGCTTCAATGTTCAGTGTCCTCATCCCTATCCCCGGGCTTCAATGTTCAGTGTCCTCATCCCTATCCCCGGGCTTCAGTGTTCAGTGTCCTCATCCCTATCCCTGAGCTTCAATGTTCAGTGTCCTCATCCCTATCCCTGGGCTTCAATGTTCAGTGTCCTCATCCCTATCCCTGGGCTTCAATGTTCAGTGTCCTCATCCCTATCCCCGGGCTTCAATGTTCAGTGTCCTCATCCTTATCCCTGTGCTTCAATGTTCAGTGTCCTCATCCCTATACACCATCCCCATATATATATATATATATATATATATATATATATATATATATATATATATATATATATATATATATATATATATATATTCACATATCAGAGGTAATCCACACCATGGTTACCTACTCTCTCTCTCTGCCACTCTCCGCTCATTCAAAAGTTCAACGTCACTTCCGTAACATTATGTGATGGTTTTGCTGAACTGTATTGCCGAAAATATGTTGGAACGCACGGCGCATGCGCAGTACGCAATTTCTGGCGGCAACATGCTACGGAAGTGACGTTGCCGCCAGAAATTGCGTACTGCGCATGCGCCTGACGTTGCAGCCAGAAATTGCGTACTGCTGTTATGGCGAATTTGCCTAGCTCACTTATATACTTACCTATACATAAAATAAGTGATTAAAAACCTTTTATCTATATGAATCAAACCATGAAATTAAGAACGAATGATATATGTGCGAAAAGGATAACAATCTAATTTATTTAAACATTCTATAGTACAGAAAAGAAACGTTACAGAGTACCCCATATAATGTGGAGGATAAAACCTTAGAAACAACGATGTTGCCAAATATTGCTCTAATGGTCATACACATCCTTTCACGAGATTAATATTATATTAAGGCAAAGTCCTATGGTAGACAGGGTTACAGAAAAGAAAAGGGACATAATAATAATACAGACACAGTATCTAGCTTTTCCCTACGTTACCATGACTAGTGTAGTCTGAATGTTCCCCTTATATTATTCCTTACCCATACCTTCCCCTATTAGAAACGAGACCACACCATAGGTTGGAGTAAACTGGCCACAACAGCCTTTATTAAACATAACTCAAAATTCACTCCAATAACTTGTAAATATGAAAATATCTAAATATATATAGATATATAAATATAAATAACTTTATTACCATTAAACCACATTAAATAACATTAACTGCCCATTCTGGTGATCTCTGACGGTGACCCCACTTAAGCCAATACCAAATCACTGCGGTACACCTGACCAACTTCCCAAAGGCCTCCACCTGTGACCGGTCGGAGACAACTTCCGCCAGTGAACATAACCGTATTCCCTCCAACGTTCAGGAATACCCAGAGGGGCCGATCGTTAGATGAGCCCCCCACACCCTCAGATCCCTTCTGAGTACCTGTCTACCGTCAGAAACCACCAGAAAACACACCGCCAACACAGGAAAACCTTCAGCTGCCGTGACAACCGACGAAACCTGCAAAAGAAGAAAAGACCAGCAACAAACGACACAACAAAACAAACACATAACATTAGGGCGGGAGGGCGGGAAAAACTGCCTCCTCTGTGTCACGCTGGGATCCGAATGATCCCCTAAAGCCACACCCCTCCCTTTTATATGACCCCTCCCCTACACTGAACTTGCTTCCTGCAAACCTTTTTCCTCAGCTCCACCCATAAAGCTTAACCCTCTGTGTCCCTCATCCACACTGTCATGTCCAGCACTCCTTATATCATTGCATTCTTAATCCGTGCTTCTCTTGACTAGTGTAGTCTGAATGTTCCCCTTATATTATTCCTTACCCATACCTTCCCCTATTAGAAACGAGACCACACCATAGGTTGGAGTAAACTGGCCACAACAGCCTTTATTAAACATAACTCAAAATTCACTCCAATAACTTGTAAATATGAAAATATCTAAATATATATAGATATATAAATATAAATAACTTTATTACCATTAAACCACATTAAATAACATTAACTGCCCATTCTGGTGATCTCTGACGGTGACCCCACTTAAGCCAATACCAAATCACTGCGGTACACCTGACCAACTTCCCAAAGGCCTCCACCTGTGACCGGTCGGAGACAACTTCCGCCAGTGAACATAACCGTATTCCCTCCAACGTTCAGGAATACCCAGAGGGGCCGATCGTTAGATGAGCCCCCCACACCCTCAGATCCCTTCTGAGTACCGGTCTACCATCAGAAACCACCAGAAAACACACCGCCACAGCCCGAAAGGGTGACCCCCTCAACCTTGAGGGCCACCCCACACCCTAAGAGCTTTTTTTGTATACCCTCCTGCAGACCCAATGACCAAAGGTCAATACCCACGTCCGACCCCCATCCTGGTTTTGTTGATGCTTACCATGGACCTAGCCCACCTCCACACCGATCTGCCCACAATGTCCGACCAAACCAAGACGGTACCCGGGAAGCGGACTCGTAAGCGCAAAACATCCGCCCTAACATCAGCTAAGATGTCCCTTTCCTTCCGTATGCCCAGGTCGTTGCCCCCTGCATAAATGACCAACACATACGGGGGCCTGTCCCTCATCGCAAAGCGCTCAACTTCCTTCATCACACGCTCCCACCACATGCCCGGGAATCCCAACCACATCAACCTAGCTTCCCGCCCGGGAACTCCCAATGGCCTGCCTGCCGGCCGAGCATCACCTCTCCCGACCCCCCAGCACATGTCCGAGTGCCCTAGGATCCAAACGAGGCGTGAGGAACCTCCATCTGGAATGAAAAAACATAACACAGAACATATAACAACCAACCAACGTAATATACCATAACACCTGTAACCCTCAACCCCATACTGCAAAACACTCCCAGCCGCGCCCCAGCTCACCCCAGGATCAACTGCGGCCGGACATACGAACGGAACCTCTTAGATTCCCAACGACCGATCCGGCGAACAATCGCCTCAGCCAGCCCACATCGGGCAGCCTCAGTGGCCGCCCCAATACGGAAGGAGTGTGACGAGTACTCCCGGTCGTCCAAACCCACAGTCCGCAGGCACCGTTGAAAACTGACACGAATTGCAACCTAGAGAGAAAAGAGCCCCCCGCATGCAGCAAGAAAGGCCCCCCCCCCCTCCAGCCGCACCGCCCGAAAGGCCCTTACCGCCTCCACAGGGCACACTGCCGAGCCCGGCAAGGCAAACAGTATAATCACCACTCCCCTGCCCCGCTGGTCAGGCTTGGACCTCCGCCACCGTATACTCACCCGGTCAGCAGCCACCTGTACATCCTGATCCAACAGCCCCTCAGCAACCCGTTTAGACCGACACAACAACTCCCCAGTCCCAAACGCCCCATAAAACGCCAACGAAAAAGCCGCTGTGAACAGGATGGCCTTGTAAGCGGAAGAACAAACTTCCACAAGCCGGGAACAAATCGCCACCAAGTTATCACATTTCACCAGCCTGCGCGCATCCCGACCTTTCCGTTCCCTCCTATACCCCTTCAAGGTTTGCCGCAACCAAAAATCTGCATTCCCGTCCGGCTCTCCCCACAGCTCAAACAAAAATGCCAACCCCGCCAATTTCCGATCAATCGACGTAGGTGCCAATCCCATCTCAATGTTCCGTGCCACCCAATACAGCACCAACCAGCGCTGGTCGGAGCCCCGACCAACCGCTCCAACCCAACCATTCTGACCACACCCTAGAATAGGCCGCCCACGTGGACTCACTCAAAGACCCCTGAATCCAACCTGCGGCGACTACAAGGGCATCCCCCACATCCACCCAGGGCAAGACGCCCTCGACTCCTCCGTTCTCGGCGCCAGATCCCGGAACTCGTCCCACTGAAAACGAGAGAGCGAGTTAGCCAAAGAATTCTCCACCCCAGGTATGTGCACTGCCGAAACGTAAACATTGAGCCGTAAGCACCGAAACACCAGCTGCCGTAGCAGCCAAATGGTTGAGGACCTGAACCACCCCCATGTCGTCTCAACTAATGCGCAACTTCATATTACGGAACTCCTCCCCCCACCGCTCCAATGCCAACACCACCGGGAATAGTTCGAGCAGAACCAGGTTGCCCAACAACCCCGCCACCTCTCAAGATCGCGGCCAAGGTTCAGCACTCCACCGTCCCCGAAAATACGCCCCATAACCCGCCGATCCAGCCGCGGCAGCGACCAATTCCACATCGAAATTGCTCACTGGCCCCGACATCCACATGTCCCGCCCGTTACAAGCGGCTAGGAATTCAAGCCACGCCCGCAAGTCTTCCCTGTGTTCCTTCCCGCAGACGCACAAAATGGTTAGGCACACTCACCCCGGCCGAGGCTGCCGACAGCCGTCTGCAGAACACCCGCCCCCATAGGGATGATCCGGCAAGCAAAATTTAGCTAGCCCAACAGAGACTGCAGGGCCCTCAACCGGACCTTCTACTATCCTTGCATCTCCGCCAATTCCATTTTCAGATCAAGTAATTTATTCTCGGGCAATCGACACTCCATTGCCCCCGAATCGATCACTATCCCCAAAAAACTCAAGTCCGTAACTGGTCCCTCTGTTTTATCCCCCGCCAACGGTACCCCGAACTTACCTGCAATGTGCTGCAACGTAGACAGAAAAATTGCACCCACACTGGAGGCAGGCGGGGCCCACGCACAGAAAGTCGTCCAAATAGTGGATGACCGACTCCAGGCCCGAAACGTCACTCACCACCCACTCCAAAATGAGCTAAACGCCTCAAAGTAGGTGCAGGAAATGGAACAACCCATGGGCAGGCACTTACTCATATAGAACTGGCCCCGCCACTGGCACCCCACATCTGCCTTGGCCATAAGAGCCCCGCATCCAAAAAGCCTGACCCACCTCACCGCCGCATCAAAAGACGTGTATGAGACCGTACACGCATCAGGGCCGATGAAGTCATTGACCGACCCCCCTTTAGGAAAGGACAAGTGATGAATCAAGCGAAATTTCCCAGGCTCTTTCTCAGGAACTACACCCAGCGGGGACACCACCAGGTCGCCCCACGGTTGCACTTCGAAAGGCCCACCCATCCGGCCCAACGCCACTTCCTTGCCCAAGTTTTCGCCTACCACCCCCAGGGTATACCAAAGCCGATCGCAAGTTCCGGGCCACTGGCGGCACCTCCGCCAATGAACAAGGAATCCTGAAACCGTCCCGAAAACTCCGAAATCAACCCCAGCGCCGCCTCACCATCCGGATACTTACTTAGGAAAGGAAGCATCCTTTCCAGGGTTACCGGCGTCATCCCTTTCGTGAGCAACATCGCCGGAACGCTTTCCTTTCCTGAAACAGCGGGACAGTGTGAGGGCGCCGCCGCAGCCGGAGCACTCGTGCTTAAATCGGCACGCTCTCCCGAATTTACAAGCCCCCCGTTAAAGGGCCAGCACACACCCCACTTTTTCCCGGCCGGCAGCCCTGAGGACAACACACTCCCGCCCCCCCCTGAAGAAACAGAGCAGGAGTCCGAGCCGCAGACATAAGCCTCATCCAGAGGCTGATGTCCTTGTGGTGCCAGCGTAGTTCCGGCCGCACCGCTTACCGCTGCCTGGACTGTTCGTCATAACGCAGCCATGCCACCCCCCCATACACCCGATAAGCCTCTCCAATCGCGTCCATATAGCAGAACAACGCCGAGCAATGCTCGGGGTTCTGCTCCCCAGCACGCTAGCTAAGCCAGCGAACGCCTGAAGCCAATTGGAGAAAGTGCGCAGAATCAGCCGATACCTACGCTTCTTCTCGTCGTCCTTTTGGAACTGTCCGGTTTGACCCTATCCAAGTTGAACTTCTCAAGGGGGAGCAAAGAGAAAATCTCCACATACTCACCCATGCCAATATTCTCCCGCACCTCCTGCTTCAGGCACGCCCCCACCGGGCCCTCGAAGCAACTTATACTTCGCACCGGGCAGCATCCGCAATCCTGACCACATCGGTCCACGCCCCAGGTTCCGTGACCACTGGGGGGACCCCCGCGCCCCCAGGCCCCATGTCTACCACCCCCCCAGAAGCCGCAGCGGTCGGGGGGTCCACCACCGGCGTGGCCCCGGACCCCCCTCCCCCTGACCCTGGGCCCGCAGCCATCCAGGGACCCACTTGCGGCGCCCCCGAACCCCCGGCAAACTTACCCACCAGGGCCCGCAGCCCCTCCAAGAAGGTCCTGCAGCTGTCCGTGGGCCCCCCCCCCCAGGGCGACATGCCCCACCCCCGCCGACCGGCCCTCTTCCCCCATCCCCTTGCCGTTCCGGGATACCGGGTCCCCCAGCAAATCCCCCAAGGCTTCCGTCAGAACCAAAGGATCACGTGACTTACCTGGCCGCACCGGGGCCTTGCCGACAGTCATGGTTTCGTGCGCTGCATGTGAAAATTCCTCCTCCTGCGACAGCTCACCCTCGGACTTGTCCTCCGCGGTGCACGCTGGGGGCGCCGCCATCCCCCTGGGCGAATCGCAGACCTCCTGGTCAGCGCGTGCAGGCGCATCCCGCAGTGGCTGTGGCCCCTGACCACCCCCGGCATGCTGGTGTCCAAGACCAGCCCTGCCAGGCACCTCGGTGGCTCTCTGCATCCCACCCGCCCCATCCCGGGAGCTGCGACCCCCCCCCCCCCCGTGCCAAACCCTGCCCCCCCACCGCGCGGGTCCCCATGCTGGAACCCCCAGTCCGAGGATCCCCCCCTTCCGCTGCACCCCCAAGGCGGCTGGACCCAGAGCCCCCCGCCCGTTCCCCCCCCCCCCCGTTCCCGGGTGCCGGCCCAACCCGGAGCCGGCGCCATTTTGCTGCGAGGCCCCGCCCCCCTCCGGTCGGCGGCGCAACGACCACCCGGACCAGGGAGAGCCAGGCACCTTCCTCTTCACCGGGGGGACCGAGCGGTCGGCCCCCGGGCTCTGACAGTCACGAGGTGGACGAGGTGTAGGCCCCGGGGAAAAAACGCGCCGGAGGCCGAGACCTCCGCGCACGCAGCGGCGCCTCACCTGCATCACCGACATCCTCCGCGGCGTCCTCCAGGTCCCCGCTCGGTCCCGCAGCCACTCCGCTCCGCGCGCCTCCGCCGCCCGTCTCAGCCTCTTGAAAATCCCATCCAGGTCGGCCATTACAGAGGAGCAGAGAAAAACTGCCTCCTCTGTGTCACGCTGGGATCCGAATGATCCCCTAAAGCCACACCCCTCCCTTTTATATGACCCCTCCCCTACACTGAACTTGCTTCCTGCAAACCTTTTTCCTCAGCTCCACCCATAAAGCTTAACCCTCTGTGTCCCTCATCCACACTGTCATGTCCAGCACTCCTTATATCATTGCATTCTTAATCCGTGCTTCTCTTTTTTGCAAAAGTGCAGCCAAGCGAGATGAAGAGAGATAAGGAAAATACAGTCCATGAGAGTTTAAGAGAGAGAGCAATTTGGCAGCTCTAGGGACTAGATTTATGTGGTTAGAAAACTTCATGCCTACCAATCAGAACTCAGGGTCACCTCATTGGTTCAAAGTTGCCTCCAATTCTGATTGGTTATAATTTCAAGCCCAGTTAAGCATCAAACTTCCGATGCCTTTATGAGCAACTTCCTTTGATCTGTGACCCTGCCAGTTCCGACATAAGACAGGTTTAATTATCTCTTGATTTACAACCGTCAGCCCTCTTTGATACAACATAAATTAGCATTTCAAGGACTTGTGGCACAGGAAGAGGCACTATATCTGAAATGGCCATCTCTATGAACAATAGGGTAACTTAGATACTATACAAACAGCAGACCAACAGGTTTGTGTGTTTGAGATACCAAGAACAGTAAATATTCTAGTATACATGATTGAGATATATATATATATATATATATCAATCTCAATCTCCAAAACAGGGCATAGTAAGTTAATTGGTCCCCACAATGGCTCTCTTGGAGCTCCTTGCTATAAATATTATATTTCAAAAATATCCACCACAGTTCCCCCTGAAGTTCATTCTTGAACTTATATCCTCCTTCAGTGATTTTGTACCCACCCACAACAGCCCAGAAGCCCCAATCCTTCCCCACCACCACCACGGCCTCCTCTTTCTTTCTTGAACACACAGGAACTCCTCCATGTAGGCTTGACACAGCAAAGAAATCCTGGTGCCCTTGAGACTTCACATTCAAACCATGAATGTCTATACTGCAATGTTTCATAGCCCCGCTGCCTTGGAAAAGCGGAACTCCAACATTGATAGCGGGATTCTGACATATCTGGTCCTGTAACTTGGTAAGACCGTGTAATGGTTGCTCCAATTGGATCGGACCACGAGACAGCCCTTCTCAGCATGGTGAAGGGCAGTTCAGGAGAGTCTTAAGAGATGACTTGTCTCAAGGTTGTCTTCAAAAAAAGGAGAATGTCAGTGTACAGATAGTGGAGGAATGCCAGGCAGGAGCAGTGGGTTGGCCATTGAGGAAATTGGAAAATAAAAATTGCATAATGTATTTCCAGCTCGAGGAACTGTTGCTACCCGACACAACTGGCCAACAGGCAAAGAAAAATCCCTTGCAGGACTAAGGCGCTGAGATCACTGAACAGTAGTAGGTACACGAGCCGAACGGTGTGCCTTGAAACACACCAATATTCATTAGGTAATTGATAACAAATAGCCAAATGAAAGCAGACAAACAAGAAACTCTAGGAGAAAATAAGATTGCATGGTGACACAGAAGGAAACAGTTGTGAACTACACTTGGGGACACCCAGATAGCTAGGCACATTAACATACCATAGCCTAAGGCAAAGAGCTACGCTTGCAAAGAAAGCACTGGCTAGGTATGTAACTAATTATAATGACAGCAGGGAGGTGAAGCAGTCTTAAACACAAGTCTTGTGAGATAACATGTAATTACCGACCCTTACCAGTTAAATCCATGGAACTTCAAGTATCAATCATGGCTAATCAGTGGAGCAAGAAACTCGTTCATACCAGAGCTTCATACATGTTGGATCAGAACATACCACACACACTTAGGTAGTCCAAAACACAGCTGATTGGTCTAACAAATAGAAGCATCCACTGGATATCGGTGCTGAAACCAGGAAAAAGAAAAAAATTGTCTATGGTGATGGTGATATTCTTTGTTCTGTAAGCCAGGAAACCCAATTATTGAATCTGAGGGATAAAAACACCAATAAAAATTGGTAATAAACATTACATTTTTCGCCTGGAAAAAAAACACTGGTTATATACCTGTGATAAGACATTAGCATGTGAAACCAATATACATCACATTACATTACATAAATAGTGCACTTTTTTTTTTTTTAAATACCCAAAAAATTGTTGAGCTCAACTCATTACCACGTGGATTTTTGTTTTATGGTATACCAATAATTCCCCCCAAAATGTATTCACCATGGTGAGAGAGAAAAAAATTAGCAACTTGTAATAAACCTTTCTGGGGCACCATTTCATCTTGCAGAACTGTCTTTTCTGGAAAAACAAACACAATTTAGTAAATGCACCTTTTCAATTCATTAGTACAAGTCTTGGCTCAGGTCATTTGCATGTCAATACTGTTTGCTTTACATCCTCACTGACCTGGTCAGAAAGAAGGGGGGTCATTTGGGTGGGCTGTCAGCAGCTGAGAACAAACTTCACACGACACAATCTATATCGCATACTCAACACCCACACTCACACAATTAGGTCAAAGATGACCTCTAGATATCACACCTATTAACATGTTTTCTATCATAACCTGTACTTCTTGTTAAACCCATAACATCTGTTTGGTAAGTTTGAAATTCTTTCAGAGATCCATCCCATTTCATTAGCCCCTTCTCCTCCTGTATGGGGGCAATAAAAAACTCTTGCCTTCCCAGGATTTATTCTTGCAGAAACACCAGGGATGGAACATTGTTGGTACATACCTTAAGTGTGGAGGATGTCCCCCTGAATTCAGACATACCCAAATCCCTTGCTCTGTTATCTCCTGGGCAGCTGAAGTCCTATGGCCGTGTCATCTTAGTGCGATGAGCACGGTACAGATCTTCCCGTACATTAAGTTTCTTACAAGTCTTTACAGTCCAACGATCCCAATCTTGCATATATAACCCAAGGCCCATATTTATCTATTCTCTCTTCCTTCGGGGTCACGTGGTAGGGTTTCTCGGGCTCTGCGTACAGAGAACCCTGCGCTTTACTTTTTGGAGCGGTTATGGTTTGTGCCTTTATCACTATAACCGGCCCCGCATCTCTGATTATTGTACACGGCCTGTGCGGGCTGCTAGCGTACTACTGCGAATGTCCCCACGGTTAGACGCCCTCTTTGAAGTGATTCGATTACCCATCCTTTATGGACGATGGACCTTGATTCCCCCAACCTTTTTACAGGTTGTCTTTACCCCAGAGGTAGCTACTCTCTGGCCAAGAATTGGGTTGACAGGCCCCGCCCCTGTCACCGTTGCTGCTTTTTTTTTCACTACTTGTCAGGACAGTTTTTTTTCTCTCGGGCTCTGCCTACAGAGCACCTGGCGCTTTACTTACTGGAGCGGTTATGGTTTGCGTCTTTATCACTATAACTGGCCCCACATCTCCGATTATTGTACACGGCCTGTGCGGGCTGCTAGCGTACTACTCCCAATGTTCCCTGTTCTGACTATAGTCCTTCAAAAAAATTTGCCTGGAGATTATCCAAACTATAATAGTTCAATCTCCCCCGTGGACTTTTCTGAAGTATTCTAAAAGAAATGCTTAACTGGTTCCTGACCTCTGGCTGTCCAATGACGGCCAGGCGGCGCACCTATTGTGGCGGGAGGCCGTCATATGACGGCCTCCCGCTTAAACAGGGAATGCGCGCGATCGTGCGCGCGCATCCCTGTTTCTTCGGTGGCGGCGTGTCACGGAGACACCGCTCGCCACCGAAGGGGGTGAACAGCCATTGGTTATGGCTGTTTACCAGGTGATCGGCCGTGATGAAGTCACAGCCGAGCACAGATGGTCACACCCCGGCTGTGCACGGCACATGCGCACGATCGCACGTCAGTGGAGGCGTGTTCCCCGGGAACACTGCTCATCACCGACGCTGGTAAACAGCCATTGGTCGGCTGTTTACCCATGTGATCGGCTGTGATCCTTTCACAGCCGATCACTAAAATGTAAACAAACTGCGGTAACGAGATGTTACCGGGTTGTTCTCCTCCTCACACACCTATCGTGTGTGAGGAGGAGATTGCGGTAACATCTTGTTACCGCCTAGTGTACACCAATCACACTGATTGCCCCCCCAATAAAGAGGACCTGTCACCACCCCTCATAGTACCTGTCAATCACAGTCCATCAGAGTACCTGTCACAGCCAATCAGAGTACCCGAGTACCTGTCCCGGCACATCGGAGTACGCGAGTACCTATTTGCAGCCCATGTCTCATAGAATATACGTTGGGGTGTTTGCTTTCCAAAATGGGATCATTTTGTGGGTAATTTCACTGTCCTGGTGCTCCAGGACCTTCAAAAGTGTGATAGGTAGGAATGAAATGAGATGTGTCATTTATGCTCCTAGAACGCCTGAACGTACTACTTCAATGTTCGGCCTCTCTATGTGACCAGACTGTATAAAAGTCCTACACATGTGGTATCGCCATACTCGGGAGGAGTAGCAGAATGTTTTTTGGGTTGTAATTTTTGCTATATACATGCTATGTGTTAGAAATATCTTATAAATTGACAATTTTGTGTAAAAAAAATAAATAAATAAATAAATAAATAAATAAATAAATAAAATGCGTTTTAATTATTTTCGACATGTTCTAAAAACTTCTGGAAGAAAAAATTACCGTTCAAAAGACTCATTATGCCTCACAGATTATATGTTGGGGTGTTTGCTTTCCAAAATGGGGTAATTTTATGGGCAATTCCATTGTCCTGGTACTCCAGGGCCTTCAAAAGTGTAATAGGTGGTTGAGAAATGAGATGTGTCATTTTTGCTCGTAGAACGTCTGAAGGTACTACTTCAATGTTGGTGCTCTGTATGTAGCCAGGCTGTGTAAAAGTCTCACACATGTGGTATCACCGTACTCGGGAAGAGTAGCAGAATGTATTTTGGGGTGCAATTTGTTGTATGCATATGCTGTGTGTGAGAAATAACCTGATAATATGACAATTTTGTAAAAAAAAAAAAAATAATAATAATAAAAAAAAAATCTTCATTTTGCAAAGAATTGTGGGAAAAAATTGCAACTTAAAAAAACTCATCATGCTACTTACTTAATACCTTGGAATGTCTACTTTGTAAAAAGGGGTCATTTGGGGGGTATTTGTACTTTCCTGACTTGTTAGTGTCTCAAGAAATGAGATGCACCTGATGTACTGAAGGCCTGATCAGAAGCGATCAATTTTCAGTGATTGGCACCATAGTTTGTAGACTCTATAACTTTCACAAAGACCAAATAATATACACTAATGTGGGTTATTTTTACCAAAGATATGTAGCAGTATAAATTTTGGCCAAAATGTATGAAGACAAATTACTAATTAGCAAAAATTTATGACAGAAACAAAGAAAAAGGCTTTTTTTTTTTTTCACAAAATTTACGTATTTTATTTATAGCACAAAAAATAAAAAACTCACTAGTGATTAAATACCACTAAAAGGAAGCTCTATTTGTGTGGAAAAAAGGACGCAAGTTTCATATGGGTACAGTGTTGCATGACTGAGTAATTGTCATTCAAACTGTGAGAGCGCTGAAAGCTGAAAATTGGTCTGATAAGGAAGGGGGTGTAACTGCACTGTATTGAGGTGGTTAATGAAGGGCTATTACTTCTGTTATCTCAATGATTAGCACAAACTTGGATAATCGGAATCCTGATGCTTGTAGTACAGGAGGCCGTCCACTGAGGCACACCTAACTTCGATATGATTGGTAGCATTTACAATGTTTACAGGTCTAATTACAAAGCTTACCATCCACAGTTAGCAGTTTAAAAAAAGACAGATTCATACTAGGGCTGAAACAACTAATCGACAACCAATCGGCCATGAAATCAATCGACTTCTACCTTCACAAATCGATCAATCGGCCAGTAACATAATGGGGTTAAAGAAACAAAATGAGCCCTCTATTGTACAAAAAAAACAACATGTTCACACTTCTACAGTAAAAATTAACCCCTTACAGTAGTGACTATCTGCTCCTCCTGCACCACAAAGGGCCAACCCTAGCCTCCTCAACACCATTATGTTAATAAAAGTCCTAGATCTGGCTCACACCCATGTGCCCTCTCCCCCTGGTGTTTCCTGCAGAAAAGCCCCACAGTTCACTTACATGGCTTCCCATGAGACACATTCACATCTATGCTCTCTTCAGCCGCAGCTTACCTGGAACGGGTCAAGGATTCTTCCCTCAACGCAAAAAGGTGCCTTTTTTGTTCAACACACTTTAATGGAGAGGCTGCAGAAAAGCATGCAATGTGCCCCTGCAGCAACCCGTGTCCTCCAATCTGACCTACAACAAACTGGCAAAAAGAAAATGCAAATCGCAGCAAAATCACATGCATGAAAATCAAAAACGTACAGCAAAAAGCACTGTAGAAACAGATCAAAAGCAAACTGCATAGGCATGCACCAAGCTCCATGCTGGCCACACAGATCAACTCTCAGACGAGAAAACATTGACGAAAAATCCATGTACATTCGCTGAATGTTTGAAATTTAGCTTGTTTTTAACATCCTGTTTTTAAAATCAACGTAATTTCTGAACGAAAACCACACACACACCGCCAAAAAATTCCTTTGACCAAGAAGTTCCCTATTATCTCAAAATCTTCCCATCACTGTAGTTGAAAGTAAACTTCGATCCGACCAAAAAAAATTAAACGAACGCTCCCAAAATGACATCCTTCTTGAAGGAAGAATTAAACAGTAAACACAGCATACATCCTCTGTCTGCCACTCTGTTCCCTAACCATATAGATGGTCTATTCACCACTGCATAGAGATAGATAGATAGATAGATTATATATATATATATATATATATATATATATATATAATATATATATATATATATATATATATATATATATATATATATATATATATATATATATATATATATATATAATCTAAGAACAAACCACCTCTTTCTTCAAACCCCACATATTAACCAAATCATACACCTTGCTTCCGTGTGACTTAGGCTCTGTTTCCAGTCATGCAACTTGCCATGCGACTTTGGACACAGTCGCATTACAAGTCGTAGCCCATTGATTTCAATAGCACCCGTCCCAATCTATTCGACTCAAAGCTGCAATGACTATGAAAAGGTACCTGCACCACTCCTGTGTGACTCCGGATGCGACTCCGACCCAAAGTGTAAATTTGGATCAAAGTCGCATTCAAAGCCACACCAAAGTCGCACCACACAGTCACTCTAAATCATGCGACTTGGGAGTTGCACAAGTGGAAACACAGCTCTATGCCCACCGGTGTGTGTGTGTGTCCCCATCACAACGTTTGGCCTAATCTCATTCAAAGGGCCAATTGAAATTGCTTTTTGGCACAGGCACATATCCCAGGGTTCGACAAAACCCGGGCGCCAGGTCGCATTGGCGACTAGAATTAGCGACTGGTACCTGGGGCAGCACAGCTGGGGGTATCCTGTCTCCGTGGACCCCCCCCAGCGTGATTGCGTCGGGCCGCGCCGCCGGCGGCCGGTAATTGAGCCCCCGGCTTTGAGGCCTTCTGTGATGCTAGCTATTCCCTTCTGTGATCCTATTACTTCTGGAATCTGGTGCCCTCTTGTGGTGGCCGTTGGAATTACAACCATTAATGCTAATAGATCTCCTTCCATTTACTTAGAACACCTAAACATTACATACATATATACATACATATACATATATATGTATGTGTGTATATATATATATATATATATATATATATATATACACATACACACTTTTTTTCTTTTTTTTTTCTAACACCCTAGAGAGTAAAATGGTGGTCGTTGCAATAATGTCTGTCACACCATATTTGCACAGCGTACTTACAAGCGCACTTTTTTTGGGGAAAAAAAAATTTATTTAATAAAAAAAAAATAAGACAACAGTAAAGTTAGCCCAATTTTTTTTATATTGTGAAAGATAATGTTACGCCGAGTAAATTGATACCCAACATGTCATGCTTCAAAATTGCGCCCGCTCATGGAATGGCGACAAACTTTTACCCTTTAAAATCTCCATAGGCAACGTTTAAAAAATTCTACAGGTTGCACGTTTTGAGTTACAGAGAAGGTCTAGGGCTAGAATTATTGCTCTTACTCTACCGATCGCAGCGATACCTCACATGTGTGGTTTGAACATTGCTTTCATATATGCGTTCGCTTCTGCACGCAAGCTTGGCGGGACAGGGCGCATTTAAAATTTTTTTTTTTTTTTTCTTATTTTAACTTTTATTTTTATTTTTTTTCACTGTTCTTTTAAAAAAAAAATGTGTGTCACTTTTATTCCTATTACAAGGAATGTAAAAATCCTTTGTAATAGAAAAAAGCATGACAGGTCCTCTTATATATGAGATCTGGGGGGTCAGAGAGACCTCACATCTCATATTTACACTAAAATGCAATTAAAAAAAAAATCGTCATTTGAAAAAAATAAAACAAATAAAATGTCCCTCTAATAGCTATGGGCAATGACTTGGAGACAGGTGAGGGGCTGGGGGCGCTATCTTCCCCTCACTCGTCTCCATGTCAGGCCAGGGACAGGTCCAGATCGCCGTCACGGACTTGGCTCCTAACTTTTTTAGCTGGCTCCTAGATTCCAAGCAAATTTGTCAACCCCTGACATATCCTTTTCCACTGTCTCAAAGATTCCAAATTTCACCATTATTCGCATGTACAATTTCATTTTATATATATACTCATTATTCGAAATCAGTCTCATTAAAGTATTAATACAGAAAAAAGGTTACAAAGGATTAGTTCTGAGAAGTTTGCCAGTCTGGGTTTTCAAATGGGAGACAGGTGAACAAAACCAGCTCTGTCTTCCATACAAGAAATCACATTCACCCAAAACGTTAAACTTCCTCACACGGGGCACCATCTGTTATGGCGAATTTGCCTAGCTCACTTATATACTTGCCTATACATAAAATAAGTGCTTAAAAACCTTTTATCTATATGAATCAAACCATGAAATTAAGAACGAATGATACATGTGCGAAAAGGATAACAATCTAATTTATTTAAACATACTATAGTACAGAAAAGAAACGTTACAGAGTACCCCATATAATGTGGAGGATAAAATCTTAAACAACGATGTTACCAAATATTGCTATAATGGTCATACACATCCTTTCACGAGATTAATATTATATTAAGGCAAAGTCCTATGGTAGACAGGGATACAGAAAAGAAAAGAGACATAATAATAATTAGAGGTCGACCGATATATCGGCCTGCCGATATTTGCCGTTTTTTAAATAATCGGCATCGGCCGATTGTGCTGATAAAAAGCTGATTTAGAACTACAGCGGGACTTTGAAATGACTTCTGTAATAGAAGTCAGTGTAAGTTGCCTGAGTCCTCATAGAAACACTTGTCTCCTCTCTGGGCTGGCTGCCAAGAAAAGAACAGAAAGATACAATGTTTACACTTGAATGAATGAAGTCATCTCTGTGTGTAGAAGTTCTCAGTTTAACCATTTAAAGACTAAATCTTTTCTGACACTTGTTGCTTACAAGTAAAAATCCTGTATTTTCTGCCAGAAAATCACTTAGACCCCCCAAAAATTATATATATATATATTTTTAGCAGAGATCCTAGGGAATAAAATAGCGGTTGTTGCAATATTTTATGTCACACGGCATTTGCACAGAAAGGTCTTTCAAATGCATTTTTTTTGGAAAAAAATACACTATTTAAAAAATAAAAATAAACTAAAAACAGTAAAGTTAGCCCATTTTTTTTTTTTCGTCCAAAAGTTTTGACTGTTTTTATTTAATATATAGTTTTTTTTTTTTTTTTTTAATCTAAATCATACATACAAGTAAACTGATTGGAGGTTTGTTTTGTTTAATAAATGTTTAAATGTAAGAAATTTTCTGTATCACTTATGAAGACTGCTCTCACACTGGAGCGGGCAGGCGTTGATGGTAAAACGCAAGTTTTAGCGGCTCTTTACCATCATTTTAGCGGTGCTATTTGGCTGCTAGTGGGGCACATATAACCCAGCTAGCGGCCAAGGAAGAGGTTAAATGCGCCCATGAAGCACTGCTGCCAAATCGCATTGCATGCGCTTCAGCAGTGGTGCCCATTCATATCAATGGGCAGGAGTGGTGGAGGAGCGGTATACATCACTCCAAATGTGCTGCTTGCAGGACTTTTTTTTCAAGATCCTGCCAGCGCATCGCCTCAGTGTGAAAGCACTCTGTCTTTCACACAGACTGCAGGGGAGCCATTTTACAGGCGCTATTTTTAGCCCAAAAGCGCCTGAAAAACGCCCCAGTGGGAAAGGTGTGTTAGATCAAGGGGGATTAAAAAAAATAATAATAATAAATAAAAAAAATCGGCCTAACATATCGGTCCAAAAAAATCGGCATCATATATCGGCTATCGACCGCCATGATTTCTAAATATCGGCATTGGCATCGGCCAGAGAAAAACCCATATCGGTTGACCTCTAATAATAATACAGACAATATCTAGCTTTTCCCTACGTTACCATTTTTGCAAAAGTGCAGCCAAGCAAGATGAAGAGAGATAAGGAAAATACATTACACAGGAATTTTACATGTCCAGTCCATGAGAGTTTAGGAGAGAGAGCGATTTGGCATCTCTAGGGACTAGATTTATGTGGTTAGAAAACCTCATGCCTACCAATCAGAACTCACCTCATTGGTTCAAAGTTGCCTCCAATTCTGATTGGTTATAATTTTAAGCCCAGTTAAGCATCAAACTTCCGATGCCTTTATGAGCAACTTCCTTTGATCTCTGACCCTGCCAGTTCCGACATAAGACCGGTTTAATTATCTCTTGATTTACAACCGTCAGCCCTCTTTGATACAACATAAATTTGCATTTCAAGGACTTGTGGCACAGGAAGAGGCACTATATTTGAAATGGCCATCTCTATGAACAATAGGGTAACTTATATACTATACAAACAGCAGACCAACAGGTTTGTGTGTTTGAGATACCAAGAACAGTAAATATTCTAGTATACATGATTGATATATATATATATATATATATATATATATATATATCTCAATCTTCAAAACAGGGCATAGTAAGTTAATTGGTCCTCACAATGGCTCTCTTGGAGCTCCTTGCTATAAATATTATATTTCAAAAATATCCACCACACTGCGCATGCGCCGTGCGTTCCAACATATTTTCGGCAATACAGTTCAGTGAAACCATCACATAATGTTACGGGAAGTGACGTTGAACTTTTGAATGAGTGGAGAGCGGCAGAGAGAGAGTAGGTAACCATGGTGTGGATTACCTCTGATATGTGAATATATATAATATGTGTATGTATGTTACCTCCCCTATGTGGATTACCTATGATATGTAAATATAATATATGTTACCTCCCCTATGTGGATTACCTCTGATATGTGTGTGTATGTATATGTATGTATGTGTGTGTGTGTGTGTATATATATATATATATATATATATATATATATATATATATATATATTGGTGGGTTATGTATATGTCGAGGGTGTATATTGGGGGAGGGATGTGAATATATATGGGGGATGGCGTATAGGGATGAGGACACTGAACATTGAAGCCCGGGGATAGGGATGAGGACACTGAACATTGAAGCCCGGGGATAGGGATGAGGAAACTGAACATTGAAGCATGGGGATAGGGATGAGGACACTGAACATTGAAGCCCGGGGATAGGGATGAGGACACTGAACATTGAAGCACAGGGATAAGGATGAGGACACTGAACATTGAAGCAGGGGGATAAGGATGAGGACACTGAGCATTGAAGCATGTAGCTCAGGATAGGCACTACAAGTCCCAGCAATGCAGAACCTAACACCGCACGTAGCTCAGCATGGTTGGTAAAAAATACTAGGTAACAAGGGAAGTATTAGTGTTGTAATGCACGGCCCAGTGTTTGTGTTGTCTGTAATGTCACTTCCGTAACATTATGTGATGGTTTCGCTGAACTGTATTGCCGAAACTATGTTGGAACGCACGGCGCAAGTGTTTGGAACGTACGGCGCATGCGCAGTATGCAATTTCTGACGGCAACATCGCTTCCGTAGCATTCTGTGATAGGCAGCAAAATATGACACTACACCGCCGCAGACGCCCCGCCCCCTCCCCCCCCACGTTGTGTTCTGGGAAACACACAGTTCCCAGGACACAGCGGGGGACCAGAAGAGACGCGCAGCGCGACTCGCGCTTGCGCAGTAGGGAACCGGGCAGTGAAGCCGCGATGCTTCACTTTCTGATTCCCTGACAGAGGATGGCGGCGGGGGCAGCAGCGAGACGAACGATCGCTCGCCATCTGCTGCCGACATCACTGGACCCTGGGACAGGTAAGTGTGATTTTATTATAGTAGCTGCTGGCTTTTAATATATTTTTTTTTTTTTAGGTGCAGAACCACTTTAATTTGCCGTGGGTTACTGGTTTGATTATACTTAAGGGCCCGTTCACATTGTACAGGCAATTGGAATTGCTTTAGGGTGCCTCTAAGTGCAGAAGTAAAACTTTATATTTCCCAAAAGGGTTAAAAACACTTACAAAAGGGTGGATGGGTAGGAGCACATCATATTAGTAATATGGCAGGTGATCCAGCGATCTGATAGTCCCAAGGCTTCTCAGGGATAACTGGAGGTGTAATTCTATGACAGGATATTCTGAACTGGCTGGCAGATGGAAGCCACAAGTCTCCTGGATACTGGGAAGACAGCTAGGCTGTCTGAGACAGCATGAATGCCGAATCCAGGAACTGATGTCAGCGGGAAGGGACCAGCAACCAGCGTGGACAGCAACCCGGACGTGATTTCAACATGCAACGCATTTTGGAACAGCTAATTGGTTCCTTTTTCAAGTAATGGTCATGGAAAACTGGGGGAGCACAGTAAAGCTTGTGCAACCAGAAAGCAAAGCGAAGAGTCATGTACAGTGGGTATAGAAAATAATCACTCCTTCCCTTTAAAATACTTACATTTTGTTGCTTTGCAGCCTGAAATGAAGACGGTCACAATATTTGTTCTATCCAGCTGTATTTACTCAGTGCAACTTTATCCAAGTGAAAGATGTAACACTAACATGTCAGAAAAGAATTTAAAAAAAATCAGACAATCACTGAGTTGGAAAAGGGATCACCCCCTTGTGTCAGTAATTTGTTGAACCACCTTTTGCTTTAACTACAGCCTTAAGGGCCGGTTCACACTGCAGGCGAGGCGAGGCGACTCCGACTTGCCTCGCCGCGACCTGCCGCGGCCTCAGCGGCGACTTGCAAATGACTTCTGTATAGAAGTCAATGCAAGTCGCCCCGAGGTCGCCCAAAAGTAGTACAGGAACCTTTTTTCTGAGTCGGAGCGACTCGAGTCGCTCCTCTCAGAACGGTTCCATTGTACAGAACGGGGGCGACTTGCGAGAGCGAGGCGAGTCGTGTCGCCTCGCATCGCCCGCTGTGTGAACCGGCTCTTAGTCTGTTGGGATATGTCTCTACTAACTGCACATTTTTGCCTAGTCTTCTTTGAACAACTGCTCAAGTTCAGTTACATTTGAGGGTGACCATTTGTGGACTGCAGTCTTCAAGTAATTTCACAGATTTGCAATGGTGTTTAAAGAGCAAGTAAACTCTTATTTTTTACTTGAACCTACAGGTAAGCCTATAATAAGGCTGACCTTTTAGGTACTGTGAATATCTCCTAAACTTGCACAGCTTAGGAGATATTCAGAGTGCATGCAGCCGATGATGTCCTTGGCGCATGCGCTCTGAAGTTCTGGCTGACCGTGCCAGACCTTCAGAACCTGTGCCGTAAACTGCCGCTCCCGCGTGCATGTGCAGGAGTGACGTCATTACTTCTCTGGCCACTCACAGTGCCGGAGCCCGTAAACCTGGAAGAAACGCAGGGGAAGATGCCAGCAGTGTGCGGATGCCGCTGGTGGGCTGCGTTCTAAGGCATTTCATAATGAGCTAGTATATGATGCATACTAGCTCATTATGCCTTTTTGTCTTACAGGTTTTTTTTTCCCTCCCCAGGATTACGACATCTTTAAATCGGTTTTAAACCGCTGCACTTTTTTTTTTCCTTACTTTCAAGGCAAACACATAATGTTCAAGTATGCATTGCATACTAACATATGTGAAACCTACCTCAAAACAAAGCATTCCAGCAATGCAATGTCATCCCTGGAGATGGTGTTCATCTATACCTGGTCTTCCTTCCTGGTGATTTATTTGGGTTACGTTTTTCAAGTCTACTTCTGATACTGGCTTCTGTAAGCCATGAGGGTATGATCTCTGACGTGTTACATTACATTGTAGTCTTGGTTACTATTTCCCCTTTTTCCTTCATGAAAACTAAGGGGAAGAATGCATTTAAAACTTTTGCCTGCTCTCTTTTGTAAACAAAATCATCCCTTATGGGGCCAATATGTTCTGGCCTCACTTTTTTACTGTTAATATATTTAAAAAAAATTCTTGGGATTTATTTTTTATTTTTATTTTTACTCCTCCTTCCTCCACTTACTTTGCCTTTCATGGTCCATTTTAGCAGATGTTATTGCGCTCTTACATTTCTTGTTGCATTCTTTATCATTGGAATGCTGACCGTGAAGCCGTGAAGGCCTTTTCTATTGCTTTTATATGCGTTTTTACATTAGAGATTAGCCACCGGGATTCATTTTATCTCCTTTATACTTATTTCTCATTGCAACAATTGCAACAATTTTTAAAAGTATAAATAAAAATAATGAGATATATATATATATATATATATATATCTCTATATATAATATATGAGATGACTGTATAGTTAATAGGGAAAGGTAACAGCTTGTAGTACGGTATCCTAAATATGGTGCCAATAGTCTATCAAAAAAATACACCTATGTATTATATGTATTATATGTATTAAAATAGCCTGCTCAATGTACAAAGAAATAAGGAGAGTTGGGGTATTTAATCTCAGTGTTGCAAGTATAGAAGTGTTACATAGTTAATGGTACAGATGTAGTACTAGTAATAATAAGTATAAATAGAGGGGAAGAGGGATATACTACCATGATAGAGAGAAGGGGGAGTTGAATGAAGAGCAGAACAGTATTTTGGTTACTTACTATGAGATGCACAGTGACTAAACAAGAGAAGCAGCCCGTCTGACTGGCGTCATGCATGTGAGATCTGCAGACACCAGTCAGGACGGTGCTGATAATATAAAGACCCAAAACTCTAAACAGCTGGTGCTAATTGAAGTGCACCAGCTGATAGAGGGCTAATATCACCCAGCACGCGTCAGCCCCCTGGGCGGTGTGCGCGGGGCCACACCCCCACGCTGCCCAAGCCAACGAGTAAACAGAGGGCCCGGAGACACGCCCACTGCACCTGATTCCATCAATAAGCCCACCCGGAGGACAGAGCATGTGCCCCCGGAGTAGCAAGATGGCGCCGACCACGACGTCCGCATCAGAGGCCCCACAGCGCCGGAACGAGGCCCCGCCCACTCCTCCTCCCACCGGCACAGAGACTCCAGCGGACAGAGGATGTCTGCTGGAGAAACAAGATCAGTGACAGACGGCACATAGCATGAACAGTATTGTTATTGAATGAATATAAATAAACCAAATCTCAAAGCTGAATTAGAATGTAAAAACAAAACAGGAGATTTAAAAATAAATAGCCAATGAATACAGAAATATTCCAAATGGTATTCGGTCGCTCAATCGTTACTGTTCTCCCTCCCCTGAAACAAAGCCTTCCAAGAATGGTTTGAACCTGGGGCCTGGGTAGCTTTTAAAGAATGAATCCATCTAGATTCTATCTGCAAAAGATTTTTATTCCAGTCTCCTCCTCTGGGATTGGGGTGAACTCTATCCAAAATGAGAAATTTGATTTTTGGAAATTTGCCCCCATGAACTAGACTAGTGTGACGACCTAGGGGGAGATCTGGATCGCAGGTACCTGTATGCACGTTTCCAGAACTCTTGTTTTGTTTTACCCACATAGAAACAACTGCACTCACACAGGAGCAAGTAAATTACTCCGCAAGTGCGGCAGTTGGCAAAATGTTTAGGGTGGAAAATATAACCATTAGGTAGAAGTGTTTTTTTTTTTTTTTTGTGTCATCATATATCTACAATAGTGGCATTTGCCACACATGTAGGTACCCTTGTATTTATAGGGTGTAGGATAAGTTGTGTCACAGAATTCACTTTTCGTGAGAATATCTACAAGGGAAGTAGCCCGTTTGAAAGTATATGAAGGTTGGGGTGTCACGATTTTTCCCAAAATAGGATCCTACGTAAGTAAGTGCCAATATTTGGCAATTATTTTCCTGACCTGCTTGTGTTGAGTACTATATTTAGTGATGATTCTGACATTGTCAGTTTCCTTTTTTGTTTTTTTTTGCAGTAAATGAGATCAGCTCTTGTATACGAGTTCGCTCGTTTAAAGGCTCACTTCAGGGAGGTATGAGAATGGCCGCGCAGGAGCAATCTCCCACGGAGCTGATTAGCCTCCTCCCGGAACACAGCCTCATCAGAGCAGTTACGCCTCTCCCGAAGGTACTGGCTGTATGAAATGGAATTGAGTAGCAGTTTTGGATGAAAGCTTGATGCATATAAAATCGAATTGCCTGCAATTGGCTTCCTAAATAATTTGCTCAACACAGTGCCTGACCCACCCCTATAGATCTCCACATCGAGAAAAGTGATCCGATCAGGGTCAAAATTCATTGTGAACTGTAAATTAAAGTTATTCTTGTTAATTCTCAGAAGCCACTGTTCCGGTAACTCTTGGGGGCCGTCCCAGATGATAAAGATGTCGACAATATACCGGTACCAACATATGATGTGGTCCGAGTACATCGACAAGTCTTCATTATCCAGGACCATTGCCTCCCACTCCCCCAGATACAGGTTGGCGTAAGACAGGGCACAACATGTCCCCATTGCTACCTCCTCTATCTGGAGGAAGTGGGAGCCATTAAAGGTAAATACATTGTGTTGTAAGAGGAAATCTAAAATCGAAACAATAAATTCTCCGTATCTAGGGTCAATTCCAGAGTTCTTGGATAGGAAATGTTGAATAACAGATATATCCCTTTGTCATGGGGGATAGAATTATATAGAGATTCCGCATCTACCGTAACAAAGATCGCATGGTCCGGGATAGTTAAAGAATCAATAATTTAAAAATTCAGTGTACTTTTCCCCTTAAGCTTATTTTTTCTGTAATTTATACTGAATGTAATTGACCTGTGGTCACTTTTTCCTAAGCTGCCCTGTATTTCTACGTCCACGATCAGGTCTGTATTGTTTGTAATCAGTCGGTCTAGTAAAGCATTAGCTTTTGTTGATGCAATGACCAACTGACCCATGAAATTGTCCTGCAAGACATTTAGGAAATGGTGAGCCTTTGATGAATAGGCAGTTCCTTCTGCCCAGTCAATATCAGGATAATTAAAATTCCCAATTATGATATCACCCTGCCTTGCTGCCATTCCTAGCTGTGAAAAGAGGTCAGCTTCCTCCTCCTCCCTCAGGTAAGGGAGCCTGTAGAATATGCCCATTATTACTTTCCCATTATATTTCTCCCTTTGGCGTTCCACCCACAAGGGTTCCACCTCCTCCCCAACTCCATTCGCAATGTTGTCCCTCGCATTCACTTGCACATCATCCTTATTTTTATTTATTTATTTATTTAATTCTTTATTTAAAAGTCAAGGCATTTATACAGAAACCATCATCAAATAGATTAAAGGGATTGTAAAGAGAATTTTTTTTTTTTTTTTTTTTTTTTAAACAAACATGTTATACTTACCTCTACTGTGCAGCTCATTTTGCACAGAGTGGCCCCGAACCTGCTCTTCTGGTGTCCCTCGGCGGCTGTCTCAGCTTCCTCCCTCAGATGCTTCTCACGTTCATGCGAGCTCCCTCGCATGGTGAGAAGCATCTGCGGGTCTGCTCCTGTGATACAGCCGGTGGCTATAGCCGCTCGCTGTATCACATGGCCCCGCCCCCGGCGCTCTGCGTCAGTGGATGTGATTGACAGCAGCGCGAGCCAATGGCTGCGCTGCTTTCCATCCATCCGCTCCAGCCAATCAGCGGCCAGGCTGAATGGTGGAAAGGACGTCGGGGGACGAGCACGGGACCTTCGAGGGGTAAGGTAAGTAAAACGGGGGGGGCTGGGGGTGCAGGCACTGTTAGATGTTTTTTCACCTTAATGCATTAAGGTGAAAAAACATTTACCTTTACAACCCCTTTAAGGTACACAAAGTAAAAAACAGCTCAAAATACATCTCGACATCATTAGTATTCAACACACATGATGGCAACTGGCATGTATGCAAAAACCAACAAAGTCAGCCTTGTACCCCAATCCGTAAGTCCGGATGCTTGATCACGGGTCTCAGAAAATTCCCCAAACACGGTTTGCTAGCTCTTTGAAGAATATTACTGTATGCAAGCGGCCAAAAGGTCCAGTCTCATAAAGAAAAAAAGAACAGAAAAAGATAAATGAAAGCCAAGTAAAGAGATAGATATGAAGAGGGAAAGAAGGGGAAAAAAAAAGGGCGGGGGGGGGGGGGAGTGGCGGATAAGGCGGATTAGACAAGCCAAGGAAAGCTTCCTTGACTCATTCACTTCACCATGTGCTCTGCCGACTGTGATGCCAGTAGTGTCTAATCACTATATAGAAAAAATAGGGAGTCCAGATCTTCCAGTATTTGTTATCTGGCTTCTTTAAAGTCATGGTTAGATTCTTCATAACTTGGGTATTCACGATTCTCGTCTTCCAATGTGAAATTGTAGGGCAACATGTACTTTTCCATAAAGCCACATGCAAGCTCTAGCCTCTGTAAGCAAGTGCCTCAGCAATGAATTCTTAATTTTTTATTTTGGTTGACATTGGGGTATCGTTTTAGAGGTAGTCTGCTGGATTCTTCTCAAATGAAACTACAGTCAACATTTTAATGGTGGATTCTACATCAGTCCAAACATTTTTCAATTTGGGACAATCCCAAAAAATGTGCAGAAGGGTCCCCACAGACTCCTCACAGCACGTACAAGTATTTGGGAGCTGCGGGTACATTCTATCTGTAAGGAGCCTGTACCCTTCCTCCTAGTATCGGCTAGCCAAGGATGTTTTGTGAGCAAAAAAGTATTTTCGTGTCTTTCTGAGGCTGAGAAAAGTTAATTTTGGAGGTCAGTTTCCCATTGTTGTAGAAAGGTTAAGTCTTAAATCTCCAACCTGGTTTGTTGGAGCGTAAAAATGTGATAGTAAGTGAGGAAGCTGATCACCCTCCACACAAATGCTCAAGTGGTGTTAGCTAACATAGGGTTTGGTGATCTGCAGGCAATGACTGAAGGTGCCCATTTAGTTGTGCCCTCCACACAAATCTGCTCAAGTGGTGTTAGCTAACGTAGGGTTTGGTGATCTGCAGGCAATGACTGAAGGTGCGCATTTAGTTGTGCCCTTTGAAGAAAGTCAAGCTCATTGTGAAATCGGGTCTCAACCTCACTATTAGGCAGAAGCCAATTGTTTACTGCGATATGAATGTGAAAACGGAATGGCCTCACAACATATAAAATTGAAAATACAGAATTTTATCGTGCACCCTCATCCATAATTATATGAAATGAACATTTGGAGATCTGGTCCTCAGCCAGAAATACCAAAGAGAAAAAAAGGAGCTGGAGGACTATTGCGGTACACATCAGAATTATACAGAATCAATTGTGTAAGCGATTGTATAAAATATTGTATCAATTTATTTAGTCATAAAATCAAGTAACAATACAAAAAGTCAGGGCTAGTACAGAAAATGAAGTATTTCTACTAGTTTCACTTTTCAGCTTCTTCAGGAAATACATACCGTATTTATCGGCGTATAACACGCACCTTTTTCCCCTTAAAATCAGGGGAAAATTGCGGGTGCGTGTTATACGCCGATACTCCGCGATTTCAGCACAATTTTTTGGGCTCTGGGCGGCTTTCGGCCGCTCTCGGAACTTCTCGCCGGCCTTTGGCCGCTCTCGGACCTTCTCGGCGGCTTTCAGCCGCTCTCAGACCGTCAGAGAGCGGCCGAAAGCGGCCGAGAAGGTCCGAGAGCGGCCGACAGCCGCCAAGAACTTCCGGGTGCCGCCGAGATACACGGGACATCTCTGCGGCGCCATTTTTAAAAACATAAGCGGACAATGCACTAAGACGGACAAGCTTCATGACAAGGCTGCAATGAGGACAAGCTGCATGACAAGGCTGCATGACAAGGCTGCAATGAGGACAGGCTGCATGACAAGGCTGCAATGAGGACAGGCTGCATGACAAGGCTGCAATGAGGACAGGCTGCAAATGACGCTGACGAGGCTTCAGATGGACACTGATAAGGCTGCATTGATGGGCATTTAAATGTAAGTTTTTTTTTTTTTTTTTTCCCTTAAACTTCCCTCCTAAAAGTTTTTCCACAAAATTCCCTCCTAAACTTGGGGTGCGTGTTATATGCCGCCGCGTGTTATACGCCGATAAATACGGTACATCTAGAAAACACAGTTTAATACATTCCAGGCTCTTACCCAACTGCTCAAGCCACCACGGTAACTCAGGCACCCGGGGGGCCTCCCCCGGCAATTGGGGGAGGTATTAGCCCAGACAATTGCCGATGTTTATATATATATAATAAATAAATAAAAAAAAATGAATCCTAATAGTATATGGACTTGGCTCAAAAAATCAGATAGCGCCCAAAAAGGTGGTTCTCATCAGCCAGAAATTGGCCACTAAAACAGAGGAATCAAGTGCAACCTTGAGGTAAATCACACTAGCACTCCCTCTCTTCAACAAAAGATAGGGTAAAGACGTGACACAAAGTGACCTAGAAAAATGAAATGATGACAACCCTAATGGTGAAGGAAAAAAGGAAGGGGAAGGAGAGAAGTGAAAAAGGAAAGAGGAGGTGGGGGGGGGGAAGGGGGGCGAAGGAAGGAAAAAAGGGAGGGGGGGAAAAGGAAGACGGGAGGGAGAGGTGGAAGGAGGAGGGGAAGGAGGGAAAGGGGGAAGAGAAAGGGGAGGAGAATAAAGGGGAAGAGAGGGAAAGCAGAAAGGACAAATGGGGGGGGGGGGGGAAGGAGAAAAAGGAACAGGGAAGATGGGAGAACAAGAAGGATGGGGGGTAAATGAAGGGAAAGGCAGTTGAAAAATTGAAAATAACCAAGAAAAAGGGAAGAGGGAGAGGGAAGGAAAAAGGGGTGCGGCAACATTAAAACAGTAGCTGTGATGAAAGAACAAGTGAGCAGAAAATCTCTGAAAATTACCATGCACCAGTGAATGAAAATAAACGCATGCTAAAATATCCGATATAAACAATTTTATATACAAGCTGTGATGCATGCTTGTGAGTCAAGCCAAATGTGCAGTTGGTGAGAAGGGTGCCCAGTGACCGTGTGAATGAAGTCCTAAAAAGTGGGAATAAGATATTGGTAGAACCTAATTAATAGGGGCAAGAAATAGGTATAATTACCCATTCAGCAAAAATGGAAAAAACATGCAATGATCAATCTATGACCCGGAGGAAGGCAACGACACCGTCCCAGGTGGTAGTGGGTAGGGTCTCTGCCAAGGTAGCCTAGCTGGTATACAAGATAGAAAAACAGCCGTCGAAGCACCAGGGTACTAAAAATACAAGTGGTAGCCTGAATAAAGATAAATATAGCATTAAGCCAATCTGTAGATATATAAGTGGTCACTGACGTGATCTTATTAACTCCCTGTCTAGTTGGGCTTGCTTACCGGTCCAAGCAGGCTATACCAGATGTCCTCCGGGTCATTTCGGCCTGTCCGGATAGCGGCATAACCCGCTATAAATACTCCCCAACCCTGTTAAATGACCTTGTCGCCGGCGCACAGCATCACGGAGTCAGTGGCTCTACGGGAGGCGCGCGAAGAACCCACCGCGCAAGCCTATTGTTTACTGCGTGTTGGAAAATGTTTTGTCTCTAAAGTATATGAAAATGTGGGTCTGTCAGGCCTGGCAAAAACACACATGATCCCAATATCTGTGTGAGAGGACTCTGTTCAGGCAAAAGAACAGGCATGGTCCTAAAAAGTTTTGCTAGCCGTAAAATCGCTCCAACCGTAGGATATAAAGTAGCCGTCGTGGGACAGTCCTTTTGAGAAGACCAGGGCAATCCCACCAGGGTTGAGTCGATGGCTGCTTGTTCTAGATCAACCCATAGTTTGGGTTCCGATTGTACACACCATTCCATTATTCTGCTTAAATGGGTGTCAAAACGGATGTACGTAATCACTGCATTTTACCTGTCCAGACAAAAAGTGTAAACCTCCTCAAATCGTTCAAGTAATGCCGCGTACACACGATCAAACAAGCGGGTGGAAAAGTCCGGCAAACTCAAGTCCGCCGGACAACCCCCCCGTGTGTAGCCCCCGGCATACTTTTTTGGCCCGAAAGTACGGCGGACTAGGAAAGTAGTTTTACACTCCAATCTTCCCGCCGGACTCGCATTTCGGCGGACAATCCGGCCGTGTGTATGCCAGTCCACCGTACTTTTGAAATGAATGGACTTTTCCCACCCGGAGAAAAGTCAGCTCATTTTGAGCGGGTCTCCAGCTAGGCGGGGCCCGCGAAGGATACGTCGCTGGCCCCGCCGCCTGGTATGGACTTAAAGGGGAACCCCCAACGCCAAAAAAAATCGGCGTGGGGGTCCCCCCAGGTCCACATCAGACCCTTGTCCGAGCACGCTACCCGGCCGGCCAGGAAAGGGGGGCGAGCGAGCGCCCCCCCTCCTGAGCCGTACCAGGCCCCCCACCCCCAAAGCACTTTGTCCCCATGTTGATGAGGACAAGGGCCTCTTCCCGACAACCCTGGCCGTTGGTTGTCGGGGTCTGCGGGCGGGGGGCTTATCGGAATCCGGGGGCCTCTTTAATAAGGGGGCCCCCGGATACCGGCCCCCCACCCTATGTGAATGAGTATGGGGTACAATGTACCCCTACCCATTCACCTGTAAAATAAAGTACAAAAAAAAACACAACACACAAGGGTTAAAATAGTTTATTGCACGGCTCCGGGGGTCTTCTCGCCGGACTCCTCCGCTATCTTCTTGTAGCTCTTTTATTAGCGGAGGAGCCCGGCTTTCTTCCTCACCGCCGCCCTTCTTCCGACTTCGGGGGTCTTGTCCCCCTCTTCGGTTCTTCTGCCGGGCCACCGCGCCTTCTTATAGCTCTTTTACAGGCGGTGGCCCGGTCTTCTGACGCCGCCGCCGCCTTCCGTTCTTCTCGACTGTAAAAGAGCTAGAAGAAGGCGAGTGGCCCGGCAGAAGAACCGAAGATGGGGACAAGACCCCCAAAGTCGGAAGAAGGGCGGCAGCGAGGAAGAAAGCCGGGCTCCTCTGCTAGTAAAAGAGCTACAAGAAGATAGCGGAGGAATCCGGCGAGAAGACCCCCGAAGACGGAAGACCCCCGGAGCTGTGCAATAAACTATTTTAACCCTTGTGTGTTGTGTTTTTTTTTGTACTTTATTTTACAGGTGAATGGGTAGGGGTACAGTGTACCCCATACTCATTCACATAGGGTGGGGGGCAGGTATCCGGGGGCCCCCTTATTAAGCCCCCCACCCGCAGACCCCGACAACCAATGGCCAGGGTTGTCGGGAAGAGGCCCTTGTCCTCATCAACATGGGGACAAGGTGCTTTGGGGTGGGGGGGCCGCGCAGCCCCCCCTTCCCCAAGGCACCCCCATGTTGAGGGCACGTGGCCTGGTACGGCTCAGGGGGGGGGGGGGGGCGCTCGCTCGCCCTCCCCTTTCCTGGCTGGCCGGGTAACGTGCTCGGACAAGGGTCTGATGTGGACCTGGGGGGACCCCCACGCCGATTTTTTTGGGCGTTGGGGTTCCCCTTTAAGTCCATACCAGGCGGCGGGGCCAGCGACGTATCCTTCGCGGGCCCCGCCTACCTGGAGACGCGCTCGAAATGAGCGGACTTTCTCCACGTGTGTGGGCGAGTCCGTTCATTTCAAAAGTACGGCGGATAGTACAGCGGACTTAGTACGCCGTATTAGTCCGCTGAAAAAGTGCCGTGTGTGGGCAAGTAGCCCGTTCGGAAAGTCAGACGGACTGTCTGGCGGGAAGTCCGCCAGACTAAGTACGTCAGACAGACGGCTACGTGTGTACGCGGCTTTACTCTTTGGGAGTTTAATAGGCAGTGTTTGAAAAGGTAAATTAATCTTGCCATTACATTCATCTTTAAAATATCTGAGTGGCCAAACTGGTAAAAGTCTCCTTATCCCAAAGTAGGAGGTCTAATTTGAGCATTCTAAGCCCTTGTACACACGGTCGGAGATTCCGTCGGAATGTTTCCTATCGGAGAGTTTTGTCGGATATTCCGACTGTGTGTGGTCTGCATCGGACTGTTTCCGTCGGAATATCCGACGGACCAACTTTTCCAACTTGCCGGAAATATTTTCCGACAAAATACTCCGATCATGTGTAGCCTACTCCGACGGAGAAGGTGCCACGCATGCTCACAATCCAATTCGGACACGGAAGCGCTCGCTCAGGTAAAACTACTGCTCGTAATCGATATAGCACATTCGTCACGCTGCAATGTTAAAAATTCTTTCATGAAGCGCATTCTCTTGTTCTTTACAATGCTGCAAAAAGGAACTTCTTTTGATGCTCATAGTCACAAACACTTCTCCCGAACGTATTTTCTGACTCTATTTTACTCATTTCAGCAATACAATTTTTGAATTCGTCACATCTACACAATTTTATTTTTGGTTCATTGTTTTTTGGGTGAATTTTGTGTTTGTTTTTTTCATAAACATCTCCTTTTTTGACATTTTGCTCATCTTTCCATTTTTTTGGGGGTGTGTTTTGTGTGTAAACTTACCACAACAACATTATTATATTTTTTCTTTTTAATCTACAGGAGGTTGTTTAGTGTTGGTACCCCTTGTTCATTTTACTTTGTATTTTTGAAATGTACCTGCCTGCTCACAAATAAACTGTCCTTTTGGAAGGAAAACACATACGCAAGTATTTCTTCAAAGAACTAAAAAGAGGAAGGCAGCGCTGGGGAAACTTGTTACTTTGGCACAGCCTTTGGCCCCCAGGGCAGACATGAACTAATTAGAAAAAGAAAAATTGGTGGCCTGAGGAGTACATATCTCAGGGAGAGAAGTCTGGTCCAGAAGTCCTAGAGATCAGGAAAATCAATGCCAATGTCCCCAGGATGTGGTTCTTCAAGAGGCTGCATCTTCTTTCAGACCAGACTGAACCCAGGCCATCACTCTCTCGTCTTCCTTAGGCACTTCCCTCCAGGCATCCTTCGAGGCTGTGGCTGGTCTCCTGTAGTTGTGGCAGGAGGAGGGCGTTGGTCGACCTCCTGGCTGCCACTTGCCACAGCCTCCCCCCGACTGAGGTCTTGCTGTGTATGAAAATAGGACATAGTTTTAGTTTTTTGCTAATCATCAATCACACCATTTTTAGCTCATGACTTTTGCAAATTGAATGTTGCCAAATAGAACAGACTATCATTCTGAGCCCAGCATTTCTCGTCCCAATCATTTTTGGTCACTACTGTCTATTGATATGTAAACCACTTTGTTAAATCACAACTTACTGATCAATAAGAACATCTAGGTAACATCATTAAATGTACCACAAGAAATATGTTCAACAATGCAATACCCGTCTCAAGCTGGGGCCCACCACATGTTGCTGCCTGGAAGGCCCAGGTTGGACGTTGGAAGCCTCAGCTGGGGGTGAAGGAAGCCTTGAAGGAAGACTGGAGAGTGGTGGCCTGGGTACCCCCTGGTCTACCAGAAAATGCAGCCTCTGGAAGTAAACCATCCTGGGGTAATAAATGGCATCTGGATCTCCTGATCTCAAGGACTCCAGGTGCTTCTTTCTCTCCCTGAGATATATACTCTTCATTACACCAATTTTCCTATTCCCATAGGCCATGTCTGCCGTGGGGACCATGATCCGCACCAAAGAAAGAAGTTTCTCCAGCGCTGCATTCCTCTTTCTTCTGTCGTGATAAAACTGGTTGTTGATCTGCCACAGGCAGGGCATCTCCCTGTACAGTTCCCGGAATAGACCCATAAAATTGGGGTTTTTGAATGGAATCCATCTTCTCTGCAAGACGCAACACAAGACAAACCCTAAAATACTAATAATGCCATGATAAACCCTCCTAATCTTGTCCCAACATCGGCCTAGATAGAAGCAGTCTAGTCTAGTGATGTACCAAGTTCAAAATGTTACCTTCGTTTGCACGATCGTCGCGTCAGCTCCTCACTCTGTTCACAGATCGTACGGACGACACACGCGTGTTGCGTTTTATATACAGTGTGCATGCGCAAAACTCCGCCCGCCCCTGACGTTTTTTCTAGAGCACATGGCGGAGAGGACGCAGGTGCGCACTAATAATAGTTCCACTAACGAGCAGGAGGGTGAAGAAAGCCCGGAGCCTGAAACGTCCCCATCCAGGAAGAGAAGATTTAAGGCCTCAAATATGTCTTTTGGAGAGATGTTGGAGATGGTGGACATATTGAACAGGACCAACTATGATGGGAAGTATAGACCTTTCCCAAACCCAAATATCAGAAAGGCCAAGATCATGACTAAAGTTGTGAAGAGTCTTCAGAAGAATTTTGGGGTACGCCGATCCAAGGATCAACTGAGAAAACGCTGGTCAGACCTGAAATTGAGGGAGCACGAGCAGTACAGAAGGATCAAGTTTGTTCTTCAAAAAAGTAAGTAGTTGTCGTGTGTTCATATCATTATTCTTGCTTGCATACTGCTCCATGTGCTTTGATTTCATGTTGTGCATTTTAAAATGGCCACTTTCAAGTTCATGGTTTCATTCGTTCGTAAGAAACCTTGTTCTGCAGGTAAGTATTCCAGCTTAACAAAGTGTCCACAATAATGTTCTCACCTTGGAACTCGGCCAAAAAACACAATTGTACAACACTTCCAAGCAATGTTTCATATTCCTATTTCTGCCCTCTGTGTGCTAATTATTATTTTTTTACATTCTCATAGGGGAGAGAAGACTCGGCAAGTATGAGGACACCAGGGACCACACCCCTCCCAAAGAAGGCAAAATTCCAAAACCAGAAGCAGAGGAGCAGAAGGAGGAAGGAGAGATCGTTGAAGTTGGACAAATTGTCACCACAACAGGTGAGTGTCGGAGAACACAGCTTCCGGTAAGCTCATCAATGTATGTCACCATATTTATAATATATGGTGTGTTTTTTTTGCTTTGTTTTGTAGGAGATGTGGAAGAAGAATCCCATTTTACCAGTGAAAGTGCCCAGATCCTGATTGGGGAGATAATGGGGTGCAATCGGGATTTAGAAAATATACAGCAAAACATCAATGATGTTAAAAATAAAATGAAGAACATCATTGATGTTTTGGGGAGAGTGTGAAACAGCCCAAACTAGCTAGGGTTTTATTTTTTGGCTTGTAAAACACAACTTTTGTATTTTTTGTAAATCCAAATTTGGAAGATGCACACAGTGTGTCAACATGCCCTATCTCCCATCATGGGGGATCAATGTACGTGTTTTGTGGAAAGTGGCTGAGATGAAGGGGTTGCAGCCCCGAAACATGTACATTGATCCCCCATGATGGGAGATAGCACATGTTGACACACTGTGTGCATCTTCCAAATTTGGATTTTCCAGGGGTGACACCACATGTGATGAAGGCAATATCAGCCCAGTTTGTACATATTCATGTCTGATATTGTCTTCACTTTTCAAAGTTGAACTTTGTAAGTTCCTGTGTTCTGTATGTTATGCTTTGATAGATGCCTGTTTACACAAAAACACCAAGTAAACAAAAATTACCTGAAATAATGTTTTTGATACACCCAATTTGTTGGTTTGTTGTAAAACCCTTTTCTAAACGCACATGTTAGTGTGCTTTGATTAAAAATTTAAATTATCAACAATGTGCGGCTTCCTTTTTCATTGCGCAAATTATGTATTTGGAGTAAAATTTTAGTTTTCGGTGACAATGGGTGTTATTTACTAAAGGTAACTCCACTTTGCACTCTAAGTGCAGTTTCAGGTGCACTTTTGCAGTGCACTTGTAGTGCATAGTGGATGTGCCTTTAGTAAATAACACCCATGGTGATGTGTTAATTTTCACAATCATGCCATTTTCCTGCCATGGTGCTGAAAATTAGCACGATTTTGGTCAGTAATGCACTACGTACATTAGTTACCAAAAACAAGGTGTGTGTGTGTGTGTGTGGCAGACCCACAACATAATAAGATTATCTGAAGAAGAGACTATCCCCTCATCTCGCTCAGAACTTGGGTTTGCACTGTTGGTGAAAAAGGCACAACAAGAAAAAACATAAATTTACCTAGGAGACACCTAAAACCAAGCCAAGCAGTAAATTAAACAAATATTGGAGTTTCAAAGAAAAATTTATTCATAAAATGCCACTCAGACATTGTCTGGCATATCAATGGCCCCCCTACCCACAAAGTAGTCCATGTATTAGGTTCTAACCTCACAGGCGCTTTGGGGGGGGGCAAGCCAGGATGAGCAGCTTCAAGGCCCGTGAGGTTATCATTTTCCAGCAAGTCTGCTTCTTGGACAACTGAGACCGCATAGTTTGCAGAATGTCTTTTTAGGAAATTGTGAAGAACACAGCAGGCCAGCACAATGTGATTTAGTTTGTATTCCGCCATGTGGATAGGCGTTAAAAAAAAAAGGCAGAACCGGCTGGCCAGTATTCCAAAGGTGTTCTCCACCACTCTTCGGGCTCTGGACAGGCGGAAATTAAAAATCCTCTGATGCGGGGTGAGGGTCCTCATCGGGAAAGGCTGCATCAGATGGTTTGCCAGGGCAAACGCCTCATCCGCAACGAAGACGAACGGGAGTCCTTGATGTTTCTCCTATGGGGGTGGCAAGCCCAGACTGCCACTCTGGAGACGCCAGTAGAACTCCGTCCGTGAGAACACTCCACCATCTGACATCAGTCCATTTTGCCCCACGTCCGCATACAAAAACTCATATGTCGCAGACACCACCGCCAACATCACAATACTATGAAACCCCTTGTAGTTAAAATAGTACGACCCCGATTTGGGTGGTGGGATGATGCGGACGTGCTTCCCATCAATTGCACCTCCACAATTGGGAAAGTTCCAATGACTGGCAAAGTGGGATGCCACAGTCTGCCATTCCTGTGGCGTTGAAGGACACTGTGGAGTGAAACAAGACCAAAAATTTGTAATTTTACAAATCAACATTGCAAGCAGATTAGACACAAACATTTTTGGCCAAGTTTAGGATAACATTTTGGGAACTGATTATTTAAAGCCTAAAGTATAAGGTCCCCTTATCAGAGTCATCACCCCCATCCCCCCCATCTGATGGGCCCTTGCTAAAAAACGAGGGGGGGTGTTTTGGACAGGTAACCCTCTCCACTTGATTGAGAGCTGAATGCCTAAATAATGTGTGATACTTTGTGAAGCCCCTCCTTACTTACACTATTGGCAGCCCACCGGACAGGTAATAAGTGTCATAATACCAAAAAGAAAACAAAATGGAAGCGCATTTTGACATTCTGCTATTACATAGCAAGCTAATAATAGGGTAAAATTTTTTAAAAATTATAGCATTTGAAAGTATTGAGGCAGGCCCTTGCACTACATGCTTTGGTGAATTCATCCATAAATGTGACCATAAAAAAGGTAGATATAGTGTGTATTGGGTTTGGTAAAGTCAGCAGATAGAGGATTGCTAGCAGCTGAGCTTGCAGTTGGGGTAGGGGGGTTCCTAATGAGTTTGGCACAACCAAAAAAAAATAAAATAAATGTCACTCTGCGTGAATTGAAGCACACACATATCACATTTGTAGACATTTTTAGGGGGTGTTTAGGGGAAAGCAATACTATGGAGCTGACAAAAGACATTGGTAAGTGACTAGACTATAGTTTTATGGGCCAAGAAGAGCATGGTGGGGAGGTTAGTAAAGCAAATATGCATGAGGACAAAGGGGCAGAGTATATGAATTAGAGCATATTGCAATGATGGTAATTAGGGAATGAGGAAAGAAATGCAATACATTAGCAATCATTAAATACATAGGATGTGATGTTAAAGGATAAAACTTACCTTCATATAGTCCTTCTGCAGGACCTGAATGATGGCAGAACAGGTCTCTGGAATAATGATCCCCAGAGCCTGGGGGGAGATGCCTGTAGAGAACTTTAGGTCCTGAAGGCTTCTCCCAGTCGCCAAGTAGCGCAACGTGGTGATGAGCCTCTGCTCTGGAGTGATGGCTTGCCGCATGCAGGTATCCTGCCTGGTGATATAAGGGGTCAGCAAAGCCAGCAGACTGTGAAAAACGGTGTCCGTCATCCGGAGATAATTCCTGAAATCATCAGGATTATGACGGAGCAAAGGCATGTACGAGAACTGGTCACGCTGGCGCAACCAATTCTTGGTCCACAAACGCCTCCCCTCCCTGTTCATGGACCGGGTTTGTGTCAAAGTAAGATTAAGGAGGGGGTTAGATTGCGCTATGGGCCAATCAATATAAAAGATAAAAATATGAATATAAAAGTGTAAATGTAAAAAATTGGGTAAGAGCAGCCTCTATTTATTTCCACCCGAACGGGTGGAAAGATACTGAGAGGGTTGGGGGGGGGGAATAGATCTGGCGCTATACCATATAACACTACAAATCTGTGCGTGAGAACTCTATTATGTATAATTTTCAGCGTGCTGGCAATTAAATAAAAACCATAGACTAAAAGTCATAAAATAGGAAATGCTCAACCAAATATTACTATTAATGTTACTAAAGTGCAAGTGATAACCCTGTGCATGAACACTTTATAATTTTCAGCGTGCTGGCAATTAGATAAAATTCATAGAGAAAACATTAAAGTGAAAAATTATTCATCCAAAAGTGTCTCAGACAATATGCTACTAAAGTGCTAGTGCCAGTGAATATACATGTGCCAATACCTGTTTGTATCATACGTGAAAAAAATAATAAAATATGTTGTCTTTAAACCACTAAAAGGTGTCTGGTGACTATATTTTGTTTATAAGGTGTTTTACACAAACTGTCATGCAAAATATAATTAGAAATGATTTTGTGATAACTGACACACTGCTATAAATAAAGATAAAAGTGGAAACGTGCAGTGCAAGTAAAACCGACCATAAAAATAAAAATAAAAAATAAAAATGTAAAAAATACAAAAATATAACAATAAGGATAAAAAATAAAATAAAATAAAAATAAAAAGGTAAAAAAGTCTCTGGTGAGTGACGGAATCTTCCGTGCGTGAAGGAGGGGGGAAGTGATAATTTCCGAAATTTCCAAAATTATTTCCCGTGTTCAGTGGTCACTTCTATATTATGCTCTCACCGGAAAAAGGACCCCATCCGGGGTGGATCTGCCTTCACAATATTAGCTATTGTGTCGCTCTCTGGCTTGCTTCAGATACAATGCTGGGGATCCCTCGTTTCTCCGTGAGTATAGTGTGCCACGTTATGTATATTAAAAGAGAGGCATATCCATAGTGTGATAACGTTTAAAACACATTTTTATTCAGAAAAGATTAAAACTACTTACAAAAGCAGAGTTTTCAAAATGCGGTTGTGTTACAGCTTTAAGACTGTTTTGAAAGTCCCGCTCAGCTTCCTGGTGTGTGCTAGAGGTGTACGTCGCTTGGCCACGCCCTACGCGTTTCGTCATACAGACGTCATCTGGAGCGGCCATCTTCATACACCTTTAGCTTTATATAGGGTGTATTGTTCATATCGCACATGCGTGGTTAATCGCCGCCATTTTTAGTGAGGGAATGCCCTCGTTCTTTAATATTGCGCGGTTTATTGCTCCTATTGCGCATGTGCGGTCAATCGCCGCCATTTTCAGTAAGGGAATACCCACTTAGTTCACTACTACTACGATGGACAATACACCGCTATGTTTGAAGCTGCAACTTGACCCACTCTGTGTTCAAAGATTTTTTATATCAGAGTTAAATACTAATGTACAAAAAGTAGGCAATAAAAACAAAGACAAAAATCAGAAAATGAATGTGAAAACTGCTGTAGTAGGGAATCTAGTAGAGGAGATGGTTATAATTGGAAAAGATGTAGTTTTATTTATTTAAACATGAAACTAGGTGGATATTGTGTGGGGATTTGATTTAAGGCAGTAATAAATTGGAATGTCCAATTCTCTGGTTATATTACTGGGTCATTTTATTAAAATAAATTTTCCTTATTACGTCCATGCCATAAACGCAAATAGATTTCTACTGTTGCAATTACGCTACAACAATAACTTAACAAGACGGAGCCTATTTAATATTTGGAGAAGGGAAATTATTAAAAACTTATATTCATATAGGGATAAAAACGTGTATATATAGAAAATGTATAGAAATATGTGCATGAAAATAATTATAATTATTATTATGTAAGGGATTTGATCTGTAGAAGATATATACTTTAGAAGAGACTATGTATGTTCAGTATGAAAAATTGTGGAAGATATATGACTAAACTCTAAAATCTGTGAAAAATGGAAAATGGGAAGCAAGGATACATTAAGGGAGGACCAAATTGAGAGTGCCTAGGTTATTACCTTATATTTTACAGAGAATATCCTAATTTTTATTTCTATTTTTATTTTTATTTTTGAATGAATAACATTCGACCCAGGTCCATGTGTTGTTCTTTGATTTTTAATAGTGGTGGGATCCATCACTTATTTCCACCTTGGGTTTGATATGTGATATTTCACCTTAGTTGACTGCCATAAGTGTCTGCTTCATGAGTATTTGCCCATAATTGGTATGTCGGGTCTCCAATTATGTTTTGACCCCTGGGACTACATGTAGTGGTGATGGTAAGTGTAGAAACTTATATAGGGGATCAAGTATATAAATGTGCAAGGGATAGGTTTGGAGCCATTTACAAAGGCTTTGTAACATGTGTTTAGAGTTGCATGTAAAGAGGGGGGAGGGTTGAAATGGAAGAAGCCTTGGAAGTGATAATATTTTCCGTCTTATAGTGGGTAAGGAAATGTCTTATTACCCTTTTTTGGCAGGTGTGAGATTTTTTGATTTTTTGATTTGTTGAATTTATTACATTCGACCTTGAGATTCCAAATATATTATAGCAGATAAAAATTTGTATAAAAAAAAAAAATTAAAAATTGGTTAAAAATTGGTTAAGAAGCAATTAAGGTCCAGGTCTATGTTCATTCCTGCAGGGTGTAAAGTTTCCAAGTTAAAAATCCACTTTGTTTCGTTCTGTGAAATTTTAATAGTCATATCTTCTCCCCTCCAATGTCCTTTAATTTTATCAATGGCGTAAAAAACCATTTGTTTAGGATCTTGATTATGAAAGTCTCTAAAATGCCGGGAGACACTATGTTTGTCATATCCTTTTTTGATGTTCCCCGATTCTTACATGTAGTTCCCGTGTAGTTCTTCCTACATATTGTTTGTGGCAGGGGCACTCTATGACATATGTCACATGCGTGCTTTTGCAGGAAATCAATTATTTTATGGGAAATTCTCTTCCATTGGTAGTTGAGGAAAATGTTGTGGTTTTCCTATGAGTTTTCTTACTCCTGCAACAAGGGAGACATTGTCCACATTTAAAGAAGCCTTTTAGATGTTTATTAATCTTAACTTTTAGTGAGGAAGAATTAAAAATACTGGATTTAGGTCTAAAGTTTGTTCCAGATAAAGATCTGGACAAATTTGAAACCTTCATTGATTTACAAAAATTCATTAGGAAATTAAATATTAAAAAATATTACGCCAACATTAAAGGCACAGAGAAGGAGAAAGAAGAGCCCATTTTTAAACACTCTCAATTGAGAAATAACTCGATTTTTAATCCAAACCAACAGCAGAATGAGGGAATCAAAGTTTTTAAAAAAATGGTAGAAAGAGACATCAGGGATCTGGTAACAAAGCCATCCAAGAATAAGGGCATCTGGAAGACTATTAAACAATTAGAAAAGAAAAAAGACATAGTCATCAGGCCAGCGGATAAGGGCGGCGGCCTGGTTATACTTAAAAAGATAGACTATGAACAGGAAATGACTAATCTCCTCAATATTCCAGACACCTATAAACAACTAAAGAAAAACCCAAATGAAGAATATAACAAAAAACTTAACGAGTATGTTAAGGTCTACAGAAAGGGATACTTAACAAAAAGGAAGCGAGGTATTTAACACCTAACGCACCGAAAACCCCAGTGATCTATTACGTTCCAAAAATTCACAAAAACCAAACACAACCTCCAGGAAGACCCATAGTGAGTGGAATAGACTCCCTATTTTCGAGACTAGGAGCCTATGTCGACAGTTTCCTCCAACCATTAGTAACTGAAGGAAAATCTTACCTAAAAGACAGCAGACAACTATTGAAGGAATTAGAAAACATCACGGTGGAGGACAAAGACTTGTTGGTTACGATTGACGTCAATTCCTTATATACAAATATCAGACAAAAGGATGGACTCAATGCAGTCGAGTGGGCCCTACATAAAAGATCGCAATTGAAACAAGAACAAATAGAGTACATATTGGAAGGACTGGACCTCGCAATGAGCCACAACCACTTCTGGTACAAATTGAAGCACTATGTCCAAACAAAGGGAGTAGCGATGGGGGCAAAATACGCACCCAGTGTGGCAAACCTCTTCCTGGACCACTGGGGGGAGGAACAAATCTATGGAACACCTAGAAGGAACCTGAAATTATATAGAAGATATATTGATGATATTTTAATTATCTGGGGAGGATCCCAAGCAGAATTACAGTCCTTTCTAGATGAAATAAATCACAATATTTATGGCATCACTTTTACAGGCAAATGGGATGAACAAAATATAGACTATTTAGATCTACAGTTATTTAAAACTGAGGGATCCCTGGGTACAAGAACTTTCTTCAAAAATACTGACCGGAACGGCTATATACCCACCTCAAGCTGCCACCATCCAAAATGGATTGGAAATATACCCAAGGGACAGCTTTTAAGAGTATATAGAAATTGCACTAAGAAAGAGGACTTCGACATACAAGCAGAAGTAATTATCAGAAGGTTCATACATAAAGGGTACAAAGAACCCTATCTACGGACCCTCAAAGAAGCCGTAATGAAAACGGAGAGGAAACAACTAATAGAAAAGAAAACAGCACCCAGGAGTAAGAAAAATATAGAGACTGCCTTTTTCACAGGGTTCAATAGACAACACAAAGAAATAGAAAAAATTGTAAAGAAACATTGGCCCATCTTAAAAACAGATGAAGTGTTAAAACAAATATTGCCCAATAACCCTGCTTTCATCTATAAAAAAGCTCCTAATCTGAGAAACAAATTAGTTAAGAATTCAATTGACCCCCCAAGAGACATTAAGATTAATAAACATCTAAAAGGCTTCTTTAAATGTGGACAATGTCGCCCTTGTCGCAGGAGTAAGAAAACTCATAGGAAAACCACAAAATTTTCCTCAACTACCAATGGAAGAGAATTTCCCATAAAAGAATTGATTTCCTGCAAAAGCACGCATGTGACATATGTCATAGAGTGCCCCTGCCACAAACAATATGTAGGAAGAACTACACGGGAACTACATGTAAGAATCGGGGAACATATCAAAAACATCAAAAAAGGATATGACAAACATAGTGTCTCCCGGCATTTTAGAGACTTTCATAATCAAGATCCTAAACAAATGGTTTTTTACGCCATTGATAAAATTAAAGGACATTGGAGGGGAGAAGATATGACTATTAAAATTTCACAGAACGAAACAAAGTGGATTTTTAACTTGGAAACTTTACACCCTGCAGGAATGAACATAGACCTGGACCTTAATTGCTTCTTAACCAATTTTTAACCAATTTTTAATTTTTTAATTTTTACTAATTTTTATCTGCTATAATATATTTGGAATCTCAAGGTCGAATGTAATAAATTCAACAAATCAAAAAATCTCACACCTGCCAAAAAAGGGTAATAAGACATTTCCTTACCCACTATAAGACGGAAAATATTATCACTTCCAAGGCTTCTTCCATTTCAACTCTCCCCCCCTCTTTACATGCAACTCTAAACACATGTTACAAAGCCTTTGTAAATGGCTCCAAACCTATCCCTTGCACATTTATATACTTGATCCCCTATATAAGTTTCTACACTTACCATCACCACTACACGTAGTCCCAGGGGTCAAAACATAATTGGAGACCCGACATACCAATTATGGGCAAATACTCATGAAGCAGACACTTATGGCAGTCAACTAAGGTGAAATATCACATATCAAACCCAAGGTGGAAATAAGTGATGGATCCCACCACTATTAAAAATCAAAGAACAACACATGGACCTGGGTCAAATGTTATTCATTCAAAAATAAAAATAAAAATAGAAATAAAAATTAGGATATTCTCTGTAAAATATAAGGTAATAACCTAGGCACTCTCAATTTGGCCCTCCCTTAATGTATCCTTGCTTCCCATTTTCCATTTTTCACAGATTTTAGAGTTTAGTCATATATCTTCCACAATTTTTCATACTGAACATACATAGTCTCTTCTAAAGTATATATCTTCTACAGATCAAATCCCTTACATAATAATAATTATAATTATTTTCATGCACATATTTCTATACATTTTCTATATATACACGTTTTTATCCCTATATGAATATAAGTTTTTAATAATTTCCCTTCTCCAAATATTAAATAGGCTCCGTCTTGTTAAGTTATTGTTGTAGCGTAATTGCAACAGTAGAAATCTATTTGCGTTTATGGCATGGATGTAATAAGGAAAATTCATTTTAATAAAATGACCCAGTAATATAACCAGAGAATTGGACATTCCAATTTATTACTGCCTTAAATCAAATCCCCACACAATATCCACCTAGTTTCATGTTTAAATAAATAAAACTACATCTTTTCCAATTATAACCATCTCCTCTACTAGATTCCCTACTACAGCAGTTTTCACATTCATTTTCTGATTTTTGTCTTTGTTTTTATTGCCTACTTTTTGTACATTAGTATTTAACTCTGATATAAAAAATCTTTGAACACAGAGTGGGTCAAGTTGCAGCTTCAAACATAGCGGTGTATTGTCCATCGTAGTAGTAGTGAACTAAGTGGGTATTCCCTTACTGAAAATGGCGGCGATTGACCGCACATGCGCAATAGGAGCAATAAACCGCGCAATATTAAAGAACGAGGGCATTCCCTCACTAAAAATGGCGGCGATTAACCGCGCATGCGCGATATGAACAATACACCCTATATAAAGCTAAAGGTGTATGAAGATGGCCACTCCAGATGACGTCTGTATGACGAAACGCGTAGGGCGTGGCCAAGCGACGTACACCTCTAGCACACACCAGGAAGCTGAGCGGGACTTTCAAAACAGTCTTAAAGCTGTAACACAACCGCATTTTGAAAACTCTGCTTTTGTAAGTAGTTTTAATCTTTTCTGAATAAAAATGTGTTTTAAACGTTATCACACTATGGATATGCCTCTCTTTTAATATACATAACGTGGCACACTATACTTACGGAGAAACGAGGGATCCCCAGCATTGTATCTGAAGCAAGCCAGAGAGCGACACAATAGCTAATATTGTGAAGGCATATCCACCCCGGATGGGGTCCTTTTTCCGGTGAGAGCATAATATAGAAGTGACCACTGAACACGGGAAATAATTTTGGAAATTTCGGAAATTATCACTTCCCCCCTCCTTCACGCACGGAAGATTCCGCCACTCACCAGAGACTTTTTTACCTTTTTATTTTTATTTTATTTTATTTTTTATCCTTATTGTTATATTTTTGTATTTTTTACATTTTTATTTTTTATTTTTATTTTTATGGTCGGTTTTACTTGCACTGCACGTTTCCACTTTTATCTTTATTTATAGCAGTGTGTCAGTTATCACAAAATCATTTCTAATTATATTTTGCATGACAGTTTGTGTAAAACACCTTATAAACAAAATATAGTCACCAGACACCTTTTAGTGGTTTAAAGACAACATATTTTATTATTTTTTTCACGTATGATACAAACAGGTATTGGCACATGTATATTCACTGGCACTAGCACTTTAGTAGCATATTGTCTGAGACACTTTTGGATGAATAATTTTTCACTTTAATGTTTTCTCTATGAATTTTATCTAATTTCCAGCACGCTGAAAATTATAAAGTGTTCATGCACAGGGTTATCACTTGCACTTTAATAACATTAATAGTAATATTTGGTTGAGCATTTCCTATTTTATGACTTTTAGTCTGTTTTTTATTTAATTGCCAGCACGCTGAAAATTATACATAATAGAGTTCTCACGCACAGATTTGTAGTGTTATATGGTATAGCGCCAGATCTATTCCCCCCCCCCCAACCCTCTTGTGTCAAAGTAAGAACCCCAACATGAAGCCCCTGCACAACACAAGCTCTACGACGAGTACGTAGACGAAACATGGTTTGAAAACGGTCGGCTGGTCAGAATGGACAACCGAAAGCACCGATAAACAGCAATGCCTGAAAGAACGACCTGGATAGCAGAAGCAAGCAGACAATAAGCAATGCAAATCAAAGCGTACTATACCAAGATATAGTTCAAAATGAGAAATAAATACTTACGGACTACACGCACTGATTATCAGATACGCAAAGACAAGCAGAAACTGAAGAGCAGTACCGAACTGAATCACTAATCTGAAAAGCGCGAATCGTCTCTCACCAAACTTCTATTAACACGCAATACACACGAGATCAGCAGAAGGAGCCCAAAGGGTGCCGGACATGGTGTTGAACTTCCCTTTTCTAGTGCCGCCGTACGCGGCTTACGTCACCGTGTTCTTGGCAACCGGAAATTCCGACAACTTGGTCCGACCGTGTGTATGCAACATCACTTCCGGACCTCGCCCGGAATTAATTCGTCGGAATAACGACGGATTTGGTTGTCGGAATCTCCGACCGTGTGTACAAGGTCTAAGAAAGGGGTTAAAATTTTAATTTGAAGATCCTACGAAGTTGCAAGGAATATTCTTTCAAAGGTATTGTATGTGTGAATTCATCCACTTAAATTTAAAATGCTTGTATAGTGCTTTTTGTACCTGTACCGTTTAGGAGATATTCCCCTCGCAATGCGCCGCTAACTGCAGCGGCACATGCGCACAGGGGATTCCCGGCTGAAAGCGCGGCAGACGACGGACCCTGCCGCGAAGAAATCTCCCACGCGCATGCGCGGGAGTGACGATATCGCGGCTCCGGCGACTCAAAGCGCCGGAGCCGCGATACCCGGAAGAAACGCCGAGGGAACATGTCAGCTCCCTCGGCGTGGATCGGACCAAATGACGGGGCCTCGTTCTAAGTTAAGTATTTCATAATGAGCTAGTATGCGGTGCATACAAGCTCATTATGCCTTTTCCTTTGCAGGTAGGAAAAAAAAAACACATCAGCGGGTATACAACCGCTTTAAACGATTGGGTCGCGGCTGAAAATTAAATCATCTGCGTAGGCCGCAAAGTTGTGGATGGTTGACTCTGTTGTGATCCCCTTAATTTCTGGGTAGGCTCTAATGGTTCTCAAGAAGGGTTAAAGGGTTAGTATGAAAATCTGGGGCGAAAGTGGACAGCCTTGGCGCATCCCATTGCGTATATGAAAAGCATCTCATAAAACGTCATTAACCCTTTCCCGCCGAGCGTACGCAGATGTGCGTACTCGGCTTCCGGGGGTTATACCGGGATGATGCCCGCACCTGCAGGCATCATCCCGGTACCGTTTTTTTCAGCAGGCGATTGGCTATCCAGGCATAACAACCGATGCGGCCAAAAGCCGCTCGGCTGTTATGCCGGAGGAGCGGGAGGGGACGTCCCCCCCTCCCGCCGCCTCTCGCCGCTGTTACCGGTGCTCCCGCTCAAAAGGGAGCACCGATCAGAGATCCGACGCCTCCGGCTGTTGCGGAGGAACTGGAACGAAGCCGTAATCGGCTTCGTTACAGTCTCCTCATCGTAAACACGGAAGCGACGTCATGACGTCACTTCCCGTTTACTCGGCTGCCAATGGCACCGGTTTTAAAAAAATATCCGGTATTCAGAATCGCCGTTTTCGGCGATCTGAATACATTGAAGTGTAAAGGAGGGGTGGGGGGTCTTTTAGACCCCCGATCCCTCCATAAAGAGGACCTGTCACCACCTATTACTGTCACAAGGGATGTTTACATTCCTTGTGACAGCAATAAAAGTGATCAATTTTTATTTTTTATTTTTTTTAAACAATTTAGTCATTTTAAAATAAATAAAAAAATAAAAAAATTTTTTAAAGCGCCCGCCGTCCCCGCGAGCTCGCAAAGCAAAGAAAACGCATACGGAAGTCGCGCCCGCGTATGTAAACGGTGTTCAAATTACACATGTGAGGTATCGCCGCGATCGTCAGAGCGAGAGCAATAATTCTAGCACTAGACTTCCTCTGTAACGCTAACCTGGTAACCGTAAAAAATGTTTAAAGCGTCGCCTATTGAGATTTTTAGGTACCGTACTTTGTCATCAATCTACAAGTGCACGCAATTATAAAGTGTGACATGTTTGGTATCTATTTACTCGGCGTAACATTATCTTTCACATTACGCAAAAAAATTGGGCTAATTTTACTGTTTTTTTTTTTTTTTTATTCATGAAAGTGTCCCTTTTCCCAAAAAGTTGCGTTTAAAACACCACTGCGCAAATACCGTGTGACATAAAATATTGCAACAATCGCCGTTTTATTCTCTAGAGTCTCTGCTAAAAAAATATATATAATGTTTGGGGGTTCCAAGTAATTTTCTAGCAAAAAATATGGATTTTAACTTGTAAACACCAAATTCCAAAAATAGGCTTAGTCATGAAAGGGTTAAAGTGGAGTTCCACCCTAAAAACAAATGTCATTTATGTGCTTGGGGAAAAAAAAAAAAACTTTTGGAGAAAATGCATTTTTTTTTTTTTTATTTACTCGCCTTCTAAATCCCTGTTGCTAGGGGGTCCCTTCGTAGTCTGCCTCCTTCAGTGCCTGGGCTCTTGACGTCCCTTCCCTCAGCGCAGGAAGGGAGATCAGCTCTGCCCCCTCCCCCTTGTTAATCATCTGGAACACGTCTCAGATGATTGCGCGATGAGCCGCTCGTACATGCGCAGTGGATGCCGGGGGCCCACAATTACAATGCCGGCCCGAGCGGAGTGGAAGACAAGCGGGACTTCGATCCCCCGCATCGCTGGACCCTGGGACAGGTAAGTGTCCGATTATTAAAAGTCAGCAGCTGCAGTATTTGTATTTGCTGACTTTTAATTTTATTTATTTTAAGCGGAACACCAATTTAACTTTCACCCAACCAGAGGGCTTTGATTATAAAGCATCTAACCACTGACACATCCCGAATCCCAGTCCCATATGCTCCATCGTGGAGCATAGAAACATCCAATCCATCCTGTCAAATGAGCACTAGGGGATCCTAGTCCTGGTTAGCTACAGGTAAGCCTTAATATAGATTTACCTGTAGCATAAAGTTTAAAAATAGGATTTACAACAACTTTAACCTGTTTGGTTTCTTGCAATGCTGGCAACGATTGTGCAGTCAAGTTATATAGGCCTGTGTATTACACTTGAAACGTCCGAGCGATATCTAGAGATGTTTTAACCAGGGTATCGTCCTTCTTAATACATGTGATATAGGTCTTTGCTCTAGTGGTCCGAAGTGCATTCACCAAAATTTTTCTGAGTTTATTACCGAATTCATAAAACACCCGCCTACATTGGACAAATTTCGCTTTGGCTTGTTCTGTTAATAATGCATTCAGCTAGCTTATCTCTTAAGTCTGAAACTTTGTCTTCTGCCTGTGCATCTAGCGAGGTCTTATGAATTTGTTTCATTTCCTGATTGTCTGAAAGTAAGGTATCTATTTGTTCCATAAAGAGTTTTTTTTTTTTTTTTTACAATGGGATCCTAGTTTTATAAACGTTTATCAGCATCCCATTAGTGAATGGGGAAGTTCTCCTCCATATCATTGATTAAGACATAGAACTGTAGCTCACTAGTACATTGATCTTTATATATAAGGGCTCTAAGGGTTTCATTTAGCTTCCATTGCCATTCTTGAGGTTCTCCCCTAGCCAACTACAGTACGCATTGGGTCGGAGCATGGTCGGAAATGGTGAATGCGCCTATACTAGCGGATGATAGAAAGGGAAGGGCATTCTGCAAAAACAACATATAATCTAATCTGTTATAAATTTTGTGAAGCACAGAATAGAAAGTTTAATCCCTATATCCCTATTTCCTGGAGGAATACTATTGAGAATTTCAACCTCAAGAGTTCCGCTAATAGTTTGGTATGTTTTTCCAGACTGTAAGAGGATATGGCTAAGCGGGTCATAGTGAAATCAAGCTGCGGAGCAAACCTTGGACTGGGAATGTCAATCCTAGATGAGGAAGGAAAGAAGTCAAGGGAAAATCGGAACAGCAGAATTGTGTCTGATGAGATGCGATATTCAGATCCAGTCAGATCAAGTAGAAAAATAAATATTTTACACATCATTCTTGATATATGCTGTGAATACTTGTGTACAGTGCATCCGGAAAGTATTCACAGCGCTTCACTTTTTGCACATTTTGTTAAGTTATAGCCTTACTCCAAAATGGATTAAATTCATTACTTTTGTCAAAATTCTACAAACAATACCCAGGGGTGTTGCTAGGTGAGGAAAAAGACCAGGGGCTTCAGCCCGCAGGTAAATTTGATAACCCCTCCCACATTTTAACGTAAGTCCAGCCCAAGCCCGACTTGAATGAAAATATATTATAAATACATTTTTAACCCACTGGTGCTGGTATTAGGAAGAAATGAGCCTTCTTCCTCTGAGCTGGTGAATCTGGAAGAGAGATGTTTCAGTGTAACAGCTGTGAGATCTTCAGATCTCACTTTCATAAACTGTCTGTTTGACAGAACAGCTGTGTACTGTGAGAAGCCGAGAACGCATTCTCTGCTCCTTAACTCTCTGCTACACGCTACATAAACCAGTATACACCAGAGATCAGCTGTGATCAGATGTGAGTATGATGCTGCAAGCTGGATACACCTATTTTTGGGCAGTTTCTCCCATTCTTCTTTGCAGGACCTTACAATCTCCATCAGGTTTGATGGGGGGAGCGTCAGTGCACAGCAAATTTTCAAATTTCTCCAGAGATGTTCAATTGGGTTCAAGTCTGGGCTCTTGCTAGGCCACTGAAGGACATTCACAGTGTCCCATAGCCACTCCTTTGTTATCTTGGCTGTGTGCTTAGGGTCGTTGTTCTGTTGGAAGATAAGAGGATGAACCTTCACTCCAGTCTCAGGTCCAGAGCACTCTGGAGCAGGTTTTTATTAAGGATGTCTCTGTACATTGATGCATCCATCTTTTCCTCAATCCTGACTAGTCAACCAGTTCATGCTGCTGAAAAACATCCCCACATGATGCTTCATGATGCATCCCCACTATGCTTCACTGTAAGAATGGTATTGGCCAGGTGATGAGCAGTGTCTGGTTTCCTCCAGACATGACGCTTGCGATTCAGGCCAAAGAATTTTAATCTTTGTTTCATCAGACCAGAGAATTTTGTTTCACGTGGTCTGCGAGTCCTTCAGGGTCTGCTATGGACTTTGGGGGGACCCCCACGCTGTTTTTTTTGGCGTAGGGGTTCCCCTTTAAATCCATACCAGGTGACCCCCCCCCCAGGCTCACGAGGTGTCAATCTCGCCGATGGAGGTGGCAACGTTGACTTGCTTCGCTAGTTCCGTCTACCTGGAGCCGCATTCAAAATGAACGGACTTGACTCCGTGTGTGGGAAAGTTCAAAACTTCTATTTAAGTCCGCCGGACTTTTGAGAAGAAAAAGTCAGCCGGAGCCCACACACGGGCGGATTATCCGGCGGACTTGGTCCGATTGTGTGTACGTGGCATTAGAGTGACCATCAGGTTCTTGATCGCCTCCCTGACTAAGGCCCTTCTCCCCGATTGCTCAGTTTGGCCTGCTTCAGGAAGAGTCCTGGTGGTTCCAAAATTCTTCCATTTACGGATGATGGAGGTAGCTGTGCTCATTGGGACCTTCAATCCTGCAGACATTTTTCTGTACCCTTCTCCAGATCTGTGCCTCAATACAATCCTGTCTCAGAGGTCTACAGACAATTCCTTGGACTTCATGGCTTAGTTTGTGCTCTGACATGCACTGTTAACAGTGGGACCTTTATATAGACAGGTGTGTGCCTTTCCAAATCATGTCCAAGCAACTAAATTTTACCACAGGTGGACTCCAAGTTGTAGAAACATCTCAAGGATGATCAGTGGAAACCGGATGTACCTGAGCTCAGTTTTGAATGTCATGGCAAAGGCTGTGAATACTTATGTACTACCTTGCCAAAAGTTTTGAGACTGAAACAAATATAAATGTTCACAAAACATGCTGCCTCAGTGTTTTTTTTTTTTTTTTTTGTTTTTTTTTTTTTATTTATTTTTTCCTTCCACTCAGTAAGATTCTTATTGTTAATGGATTCTAATCAGCTTAACTCTCAGAATCCTTTTTTTTCTTAACATCATTGTGGCGAGGTGTCTTTTTCTTTTCCCACTCTTTTTTTTTTTTTTTACTTCTCGTTATTGCTTATATCTTATTACAATTTGATATTTATCCATTAAAAAGAGAAGACCATACAGATTGAGAAAGGAAATAAAACTGACATCTCCTTAGTTACCTCTACCATCACATTAGTGATACCTTATCTTAATTGTTAAAACTCCTTTATTTAATTAAATTTTACCTCACCCACCCTACCCTCTTCTCTACAATCTGTTGACCTTCCCCGTATCCACTACTCTTTATTCCATTAATGCTTGTGTATAATGCTTCGTCTTTTTAAATATTCTCCACTTTTCCCATGTTCTACTGTATTTTTTCATCTTATTTTCCTCAATTTTTCTTAAAGTGGGGTACCCCCTAAAAAAAAAAAAATTAAAAGTCAGCAGCTACAAATACTGCAGCTGCTGGCTTTTAATAATCGGACACTTACCTGCCCCAGGGTCCAGCGATGCGGGGGAACGAAGCCCCCCCCTCGCTCCCCGCTCCGCTCGCGGCGCCGTCATGCATACTGTGGGCACCCGGCTGTGGCTTCACAGCCGGGCACCCACTGCGCATGCGCGAGCGGCGCAGGGCGCCGTGATACGCCGTACAGTCACCTGGGACACATGACAGGTCCCAGGTGAATGTGCGGCGCGAGGGGAAGTGATGTCACCAGCCCGGGCAATGAAGAAGGCAGACTACGAGGGACCCCCTAGCAACCGGTATTTAGAGGTGAGTAAAAATTTTTTTTTTGCCAATTATTTTTTTTTTATTTTTTTTTGAATTTTAAGTAGTTTTATTTTTTTGGTGGCAACACCACTTTAAATATTCCATGTTGTTGATATATTCTATTCTTTGGATCCATTCTCTGATCGGGGTTTTTTTAACCTGTAACCAATTTTTTGGTATTATGGATTTTGCGGCATTAAGTAAGACGGGTACTAACGAATTCTTTATTCTTTTTTTAAACTGCTTACTCGTTCTTTCTTTTGCTCCTTGAAACAAACACTCCCCTGGGGTTAAAGGTATTTTTTGCCCTGTTATTTTCTCTATTCAATTATTTTATACCAGTATTGATTTATTACTGGGCATTCCCACCAAAAGTGAAATATTGTTCCTGGTAAGTTACATTCTCTCCAACATAACTTGGATTTGGAGGGATCCATTCTATGTAATTTATCTGGTGTTAAGTGCTACCTCGTTAAACATTTATAATTTACTTCCATTGACCTTATATCAGATACGGAATCATATACCGAATTGATCATTTGGGTCTCATCAACTTTATAGCCCAAGTCTTTTTCCCATTTAGCTATGAATGGGATATTTCCTTGGCCTTCTATTTCCGAAAGACAATCGTATAGCTGTGAGACACAATGTTTAACTACTGTTTTCCATGTACATAATTTTTCTATTGGTGTTTCTACTTTCATTTCTTATTGGTTTTGGGATGGAATTAACAAAGTGTTGAATCTGCAGGTATTCCCAATCCTTTAATATTTGCCAATTATGCTTCTTCATTAAATCTTGTTTTGACATTAATTTCCCCTCCCATGTGATATCTTTTAATTGTAAATCCTTCATTTGTTTCCCTAGTGGTGTACCGTGTCCTGGTGTGAAAAAACTCGTGCCCTCGAGAGGGATTAGTGGTAAATTTATATTGCCATTTATTTTTACGCTGTATTATATCCCATTTTTTCAGTGCCGTTAAAGTGATTTTGTGCGTCCTAGTACTAATTAGTCTAAATTTTGGTGGAATCCAAATGTTTTTTTGTAATTGTGACCCATTCAATATCTCCTCCATTTTTACCCATTTCATTTTAGTGCTTTGGTTTGTCCATTCGACCAATCTCGTTAAAATAATTGCTAAATAATATCTGTGTATATCTGGTAGTGCCATTCCACCCCTATTTTTTTTCCTAGTTAATAAATTATATTTTATCCTGGGTTTTTTGTTTTGCCATATAAATTTTAAAAATAAAGTTCTTATTATATTAAAGAAACCGATTAGAATATTTATCGGAAGCATTTGTATTTTATATGTAATTTTTGGTAATATCACCATCTTCAACACATTGATTCTTCCCATCCAAGTTATTGTTCCTTTATTCATCTTCCTAAGTAACGCTTTAATTTCATTTATTAGCGGGATATAATTAGCCTGGTATAACCCCTGCATTGTCTTTGTTATTTTAATCCCCAAGTATGTTATTTCTTTTTTTTCCCATGTAAAAGGGAATTTTTGCCGTATCTTTTCCTCTTCCTGCATACCTAATCCAATGTTCAGGATAACTGTTTGTTTTAATTGGGTTTATTTTAAAATTAGAGAGGGCCCCATAATCTCTGATCTCCCTTATCAGGCCTGGTAACGACGTTTGGGGGTTGATCATATATAGGAGTATGTCGTCCGCATATGCCGCCACTTTATGTTCTTCCCCCCCCATTCTTATTCCTTCTATAACTGGGTTATTACGAATTTTTGCTAATAGGGGCTCCAAGGCTATCACATATAGCAAGGGCGAGAGGGGACACCCCTGCTTTGTACCATTTCGCATATCAAAAGCGGACGACATACTCCCATTCACCCCCACTCTAGCTGATGGGTACGTGTATAAAATTATTTATCCATTTCAGCATTCTTGGGCCAAGGCCTAGTATCTGTAAAGTTTCCATTATAAAGCACCAATCCACTCGATCAAAAGCTTTTTCCGCGTCGATCGAAACCAAAATCATTGGAGGATTGGTTTCCTTATCCTTCCCCATTAACAACAGCGTTCGGAGACTATTGTCTCGGCCCTCCCTGGTACAAATCCTACTTGATCTCCGTTGATCAGTTCTGGGAGTAGATTTTTTATCCTCGTTGCTAACACTTTTGCATATAATTTGGTATCTGTGTTCAGCAACGCAATTGGACGGTAATTAGAACAGATCGAACCATCTTTACCGGGTTTTGGGATAAGTGTAATATTTGCTAGGAGTGATTCTTTCCTCAGGAGCTCGTCCTCTGCAAGTTTGTTCCAGAGTTTACATAACTGAGGGACCAACTGTTGTTTGAATTTTTTATAATACCTGATGGTAAAACCATCTGGTCCTGGGCTTTTCCCGTTGGGCATATCCTTTATTGCGTTCTCAATTTCCTCTGGGGTAATTGGGTCCTCTAAACTTTTAGACATCTCTGGGGTTATCCTTGGTAGGTCTATCTCCCTCAAGTATTCTTGTATTTAAATTTTTCTGGTCTCCTTCTGTTTTTCAGTCTCCATATTCCTAATTGAATATAGGGCGCTATAATATGTTTTAAACGCATTTGCTATTTCTGATGTTCTATATTTTATTTCCCCTTTCACATTTTTGATCTTTTCTATATAATTAATAGCTTTTTTTTATCCCTTACTAATCTGGCCAAATGTTTCCCCGTCTTATTTCCCCACATGTATCTTTCTTTGGCTACATTTTTATAGGTTTTTCTTGCTTCTTGTTCCATTCTATTATTTAGTTGAGTACGTTTGTATATTATTTCTTTATATATGTTTTTATCAAGTTGACACTTGTGCTTTTGTTCTAGTAGATAAAGTTATTTTTTTAAATAATTTTGCTTCTTTTCACTTTTTTTTTTTCCAGGATCCTATGGAGATTAATTTCCCCCTAATTAGGGCTTTATGGGCCTCCCAGAGTGTAGCCCTTGGGATCTCTTCTGAATCATTGACTATAAAATATTGTTCAATTTCATTTTTTATGATATTTTCAGTTTCCACATTTTCCAATAGGGACTCATTTAGTCTCCATAACCCCTTTCTGTTTTCTCTTCCTGGATCTTTTAGTTTTATTATTACAGGCGCGTGATCCGAGAGGGTTATGGATCCTATTTTAACCTCTAATATATTTTCTAACAATTCGTGGTCTACAAGTATGTAATCCAATCTGGCATACATATCATGTACTGCGGAATAATACGTGTAGTCTTTTTTTCCTAAGTTAAATATTCGCCAAGTGTCCATTAATTGCTGCTGAAACATCCTCTTTTTTAGGATTCTATGTTGTTTATTTTCGTGTACCAAACCCTGTGAAGTGCTATCTATAAGCGGGTCTATGGCAAAATTTAGATCCCCACCCAAAATCGTGTGGCCCTGTTTATATGTTTCTAATATGTTCAGGATTTTATTTAGATATTTCTTTGGACCTTCATTAGGGCAATAGATATTTACCAATGTATATCTTTTTCTTTCCATGTGTCCTTTTACAAATAGAAACCTCCCCTGTGGGTCCACCTTTATTTCTTCCACTTTCCAATTGACATTTTTAGAGATCCCAATTGCTACTCCCCTAGAGCCCTTACATGGGGTATCAGCATAATACCACGTTGGAAACATCTGTGTTTTTAACCTAATACTTAAATCTAAAGCTAAGTGCGTTTCTTGTAAAAAACAATATCTACAGAGTTTCCCTCCAACTCCCTCAATATATTATACCCTTTTTTTGGAGAATTCATTCCTCTCACATTATATGTTGCTATTTTAATTTCCGACATTATACCAGCCTAAACTTTTTCTAATTTTTTTTTTTTAAAGTAGTGGTTTCGTGTCAACAGATTTAGCCCTCCCACCCTTCCCCCTTCCCACCTCCCTCTTCCCTTTTACCCTCCCGTCCTTCCCCCCCCTCCCTGTCCCCTCGTTAGATGTAAAATTGACCCACTGGTCCGGGACCTTTTATCTGGAACACCCTCGTTCCATTTATCCCTTGGCCCTAGGGTGGAATTCTGTTTAACGGTGCCATCACCCATCCCGCCTTTCATTGGCAAGGTGGTTATCCCGCATACCAGGGGCACTTCATATCTTTCCTTCATATCTTAATGGTGCTTTTGATCTTATGTTCCTCCATATTTGGTATTTTTCTTCTTCATTTTGAAATCGCACTATGATGTCCCGTGGCATTTCTTGTGGGAGACCCTTGGGTTTCCTTACTCTATGCACCCTTTCTACATTTATCACATTAGTTATCTCTTTGTTCATTAGGGGGTTGCAAATCTTCTTAATTATATCAGTCAGATCCTCTCGTTGTTGTGCGTCTGGAACTCCGCGTATTCTTCGATTTTTTCTTCTGTCTCTGTTCTCTTGGTTTTCGGTCTTATATGCTTGATCTTGTTGTGCTTTTTTTAGACTTTGTATTTCTGCTTCCAGGTTCTTTATTATATTCATATCTTTTTCCACTTTTTTTTCTACATCTTCTACCCTTTCGAGTATGTGTCCAAGGTTCTTATGTAATCTTTCCATTTCGGATTTCATGGTATTTTCCAGAGCTGCAAACATAGAAATTATCTCGTTTTTAGTGGGCAATACTTGGAGGTTGTCTTGCTGTATCTGTTGAGTTATTGAAGGTTCTACATCTCGATCTAGTTCAGTTATTGGATCTATTCCTTCTTCTGTTGGTGCATCAAGTAATGTTTCTAGATCATGTGCGGAGATGTTTTGTATTTGATGTTTTCTTTTCTCTTTTTTGACCCTTTCTCTCTCCCTTTTATCACTGCTTTCCGCCTGTTGGGTTTTTAGATCTTTTTTGTCAGATGTTACTATGGTATACTGTACTGAAGTATAATTACAAGTATTTATATATTTTTCAGGTGCTATTCTGAACACTAAATGGGTAGCTAAACTATTTTTCTATTGGCTTAAGTCTATCCTTCTCTTTCGTTCACTGACTGACACAGCTCCATTAATCTTGACCATAGGGTTGTTAAGCCACCTTCAGGAGAAGACTAGGCGGAACATGTTATACATGTGAAAAAACAAAACTTTACAGTTCTGCCCAGGGGGCGGTCCCTCCAGTAACCTCAGCCTGCTTCCTGCAGCTCAGTTTTTTTTCTGCCTAGTGAAAGAGATGGACCTAGGAACCTTGCGGGACCGTCGGTCCTGGGATTTTTTGCAGAAGTTTGTCTTTTGGGCAAGATGTTTGGGTCCTGTGATCTGCTATCAACAGCCGGCTGGGTGACAGGCTGGTTAATCTTATCCTTGTAGTCTCCCCAGCCTGGCCATTGAGTGTGTGCAGACTATAGCTACGCGCTGTCGGGGCTGGCTTAGCCCTTCCTTCTCTGGGCTGGCCGCTCAGCTGTCGGCTAATTGTCAGCTCTCTTTTCTCTCCACAGTTACCAGCTGTTCCTGCGGTTCTGTTTAAAGACTGGCTTGCTAACATCCCTTCTGGCTCCTTATCCTGCTTGCTGTTGCTCTACTTGGATCCCTGGCTGACTACCCAATCTGGTTATTGGACTCCGGTTATGCTTGACTACGCTTTTTCTATGTACCTTTTTATTTTTATTAATAAACAAGTGTGATTTAATTGTACTTCTGTCTCAGTTCGATTCATGGTTTCTGACACGCACTGGGTCAGCCACGACATGCCCCTCAGGCTCCAGGGGCGGATGGTGAGCGCAATGCTCCGGGGTACACATATGACCGGGCTACTGATGTCTGAGTCAGTGTGCTGTGGCCAGCAGTCACCCCATACTGATCGGAGTGTGGGTCTGTGATGGGATGTCTTCAGCTCATCCGAATGCTAAGTATAGCTCTCCCTGCCTCGGTGGGGCTGAGCAGCTAGGCATTCCCTGGGAGGTCGATTCGGGGTCCCTCTCTTCTCTACCTGTCCCTATTCCCCCCCCCCCCCGTGGGGGATGCTGCATGATGGGCTGCTGAGCGGTGTGTATGCCTGTAGCCAGGGGTCCCCTGGGAGGCTCTCACCTTGGATGGGGAGCTACGCTGGGTGGCTGTGGTCTCCCCGCTGGGTGTCTGGAGGTCTGCATATGCTGATCGCCATAGCGCTGTTCTGCCTCCATTTTCTCTGTCCCCTCCTGTACAGTTGTTGGCCATGTTTGTTGTGACTCAGTGGGAAGCATGGTCAGGAACCATTTTACTGTAGTTCGGCAGCCATTTTCCCTGTGATTATGTCCTTTTTATACTGGACGCCGGGCGGCCATTTTGTTGTGACCCAGCACGGTTTTTATGCTCATCGCTGGTCCCTGAGGCTCAGAATAGCGTGGTTTTTCATCAGGACACCTGGGAGATGACACAGACTCTAGTAGCTGAACGGTGCAGAACTGAGTCAGGGTGGTGAGTCCTGCGGTGGGGGCCCCTTAGTCTGCAGTAGCTAGGAGGGTGGGACTGTGCACCTGTCCTAAGTCCCCAAAGATGGCAGACAGGGTTCGTCAGTATGGCTTCAGAAACTGATGTTTCTTCCCCCTAACTCCCTTCAATTGCAACCGGCTCGTCTGCAAACAGTGCAGTGCCTTTTGGACGCCTTGTCGGCGGTCCTGAAAATGTTTGTTGCCAGGGTGGAGGTGGTGTGCGGGTGCAAGGTGGTAGAAAGCGGCCCCTGCCCCCCGTCCTCCGGGGTGAGCTCTGACGCAGACTCTGGCACCGCTGAGACTGGTGGCCCTTGTTCTGTTGTTTCAGATGGCGCTGACCAGGACCGATCGGACAGTGAGGATTAGTCCCCGTCCGGGTCCGAGTGTGATAAATCGATAGTGGGAGCACTTATCACAGCTGTGCGTGATACCCTGAAGATCAGGATACAGCAGGTCCTTCTGCTGCAGTAGTGGTCCTTTTTTGGTCCCGTAAGCCAGCCGTATACCTAAGGTGTTTCCGTATCTGACTTATTTTGATACGTTTTGTACAGGACGCCGTGGCTGGGTCCTGGAAGGACGCTATGTTTCCGCTCTGTTTGGATTGTGTTCCCTTTAAGGGAATAAAATTGATTAACCCACCTGTCAGAGGAAGTGTGTTTAAAAACAAGACAGGAAGTGGTAGATGGGTGTGGAGGAGTGTAGAGGACATGGTGGATGGTGTTTGTTTTTGGGTTGCAGCAACAGAAGTGGACAGCAGTGTCCTGCCTGGAAGCCTCCTGGCAGGGGAGGCTACCTGCCATAAAGAATCAAGTACTGTTTGATTGAGACAGCTATTCTGGACTTAGCATGTCGGTGAGACTAAAAAACCTTTTTCTTTTGTTTTTTGGCTGCTGTAAAGCTGTTTAAGTTTAATAAACCCCTTGTTGTGTGAAAAGCCTGTGTCCTGCGATCTAGCTGGTCCCCCCGAACATTACAGTTTATATATACAGGAATGGGGGCGACCGCACCAGACCTTTTCAGTCCCAAAAAGCATGGCAGTGCGTTACCCCTTTTGAGGAGAGCCTTCTAATTAATGGTCGGCTCCTCCAGTCGTGGACCCCCCAGTATCCTGGTTTAACAAAAGTAACCACTATCCCGGTAGAAGAGGCTCCTGTGTTTTAGGACCCCACGGGCAGGAACCGAGGCAGTGGCCCATTCCCTATTTACGGTTGGGGGGTCAACAATATGACCAGTACTGACCACAGCGCCTGTGTCAGACGCTTACTGAATGGGCAAAGCGTTTGCACCGTGAATTGGAGAACCAGCAGGCTACTCCCGTCTGTGTAGAACTAGCAGACCAGTTAGTGCACGGTCTTAAGTAAGTTTGGGATGCGGCTCTGGATATGCTTCCTCTGCTATCCAGGGCTTCAGTGTCAGCAGTGGTGTGGAGGTGCCTGATTTGGCTGAAATGCTGGTTGGGGGACCCTTGACGGATCTACCCTTCCATGGTGAGCGGCTCTTTGGAGCCTTGTTGGATGACATTATTGAGAATGCAACAGGTGGTAAGTGTACTTTTTCTCCCACAGGCCAGGAAGACTAAGGAGCCACGCCGCAGGCAAGGGCCCTCATTTTCCACTCAAAAGAGGTTTGTTCATCCGTCCGGGACTTCGGCTAAGTGCTCCCAGTCCAACAGGGCGACCTCTGAGGTACAAAAGCATCCCTGAAACCGCAAGCCTGCGAGCAAAAGTGCTTCCTTGTTAGTATAGTGGAGAGTCTCCCCCCTTTCACGCGGGAAGACCGGGGTTTGATTCCCCGAAGGGGAGCCAACCTCATGAAGGTTTGCCTCCGCCCGTCATATGGTTGCCTTCAGGAGTTTGCAGCCCGGTATGTCTCTCGGCTATCTGACCAATGGGCCTGCGAACTGATTTCCTCTTGCTCAAGATAGAGTTCCTCTCTTGGCCACCAAACGGATTCTACCCCTCCAGCATACCCTTATTCTCGGCTCGCTGGGAGGCCCTATTGGGTCCAGTATGGGACCTGCTAAGCCGCTCACCAAGGAAGGGTAGATCCGTCAAGGCTTTTTTAGATACCTGATCCACCGACCAGCATTTCAGCTAAATCGGGCGCCTTCTCACCACTGCTGACACTGAAGCCCTGGATAGCAGAGGAAGCGTATCCAGAGCCGCATCCCAAACGTACTTAAAGCGGGGTTCCACCCTAAATTGGAACTTCCGCTGATCGGAACCCCCCCCCCCCTCCGATGTCACAATTGGCACCTTTCAGGGGGAAGGGGGGTGCAGATACCTGTCAAAGACAGGTATTTACACCCACTTCCGGGCATAGACTCCCGTGGGAGTCTATGCCATTTCCTGTCCTGCCGCGCTGTCTGCTGGGACACACACGAGTCCGAGACAGCGTGGACAATTCCTATTGCGCTGCGCGACTCGCGCATGCGCAGTAGGGAACCGGGAAGTGAAGCTGATTAGCTTCACTTCCTGATTCCCTCACCTAGAATGGTGGTGGCAGCAGCCGAGAGCCGAGCGATCGATCGGCCTCGGCTGCCGGCATCGCTTGACCCCGGGACAGGTGAGTGTCCATTTATTAAAAGTCAGCAGCTGTAGTATTTGTAGCTGCTGGCTTTTAATATTTTTTTTCCGCATTACAGTCCCGCTTTAAGGCTGTGCACTAACTGGTCTGATAGTTCCACGCAGACGGGAGTAGTCTGCTGCTTCTCCAATTGATGGAGATAGTGCCTGTTCCAGAGTCGGAAAGGTTCCAGGGGTTCTACTCCAATCTGTTTGTAGTCCCCAAAAAGCAAGGGGTACATCCAATCTTGGACCTAATATCCCCAATTGCTTTGTTAACCACTTGCCGACCGCCGCACGACGATATACGTCGGCAGAATGGCACGGGCAGGCATATGGGCGTATATATAAGTCCCTGCCTTCCCGCGGGTGGGGGGCCTGATCGGGCCCCCCCCCGGTGCCTGCGGCGGTCGGCATTCGTTCGGGAGCGATTCATGGCCACCCCCTCGCGATCGCTCCCGACGAATAGAAATGCTCCCTGACATCACTTCCTCTCCTCACAGGAGAGGAAGTGATGTAATCTCTCCTCCGTGTCGGTATTTTTCGTTCCGGCACCGAGGAGAGAGGATCGGTGAGTTGCACCAACACACCACACGTACAGTAGAACATGCCAGGCACACTCACACCCCCCCTTTACCCCCCGATCACCCCCCAATTACCCCTGCCCCCCCCCAGTCACAGTGACACCAATTGCATTTTTTTTTTTTTTGCATTGGTGTCATTTGTGACTGTAATAACTGTTAGGGCAGTTAGGGTTAGCCCCCCTTTAGTTCTAATGTGCCCCCCTAACCCCCCCAATAAAGGTTTAACCCCGTGATCACCCCCCGTCGCCAGTGTCACTAAGGCTGGGTTCACATTGCAGCGGTTTATGAGAACGAATGTGATTCGCACGGCACTGCAGTGCAAATCACATCCGATCTCTGTGCGATTCGAGTTCAGCCATACAGATAGTATGGCTGAATTCGCGCCGCACCCGCCGCAAATTCGCACGGGACCCTTTTTTTGGTCCGCAGCAGAATCGGATCGCATGGGTGTTCACACCATGCGATCCGAGTTTGCAGATCGCACTGCGATATGCGAACTGATCTGGGGGTGTCATTAACATTTCACTGACACTCCCAGCAGTTCGCATAGGGCAGTGTGAACTGCCGCCGGGAGGCATGCGATGCGGGAACCCGCCGCGGATTCGTGGCGTTCCCGCATCGCTCCAGTGTGAACCCAGCCTAATAAGCGATCATTTTTCTGATCGCTGTATTAGTGTCACAGGTGACGCTAGTTAGGCAGGTAGGTATTTAGGTTCGCCGCAGCTTTTTTTTTTTTTCAAATAACATTTATTTATTATCAGGTTGTACAATACACATTCAGATAACTTGAGTGTATACTTTTCATATCCAAACAATGTTTAAACAAAGAGAAGGACAGTATACAGTGAAGTCTATGCCAGGTTCTGTTTCTTCTCTGATCTTGAAATGTCACTCACGTGTTTGAAGCATGTGTATCAACAAAAGAAAAATCGCGTAAGAAGGACAAGTTGGAGTCTACAGAATACTCCAGGTAGAGAAGAGGAAAGGAAAGAAGGAGAGTAAAGATGAAGAATAAGGGGAGGGTGGGGGAGGGGGGGAGGGGGGGAAGAGGTGCCTCACCTCAGTAGCCTGTTCATCTGATCAAGGTGGGTCCTCCCGAAGGTGCCACAGCTCCCACACTTTATCGTGGGCTTCCGTTCTATCCTGCATCCTGGCCGTCATCCTCTCCATCAACTCCACATCTTTAATTCTAGCGTATAGGGTATCGTCGGAAGGGGGGGTCCTCTTTTTCCAATTGAGGGCGATGAGGCACCGTGCCGCTGTGAGGATATGTCGAACTAACTTTTTACGGGGAGTGGGAAGCTTAAGTTGGGATAGTCCCAATAGGGCAAACTTGGGGCCCATTGGGATCTGTATGCCCAAGAGGTTGATTAGGAGTTGTTGGACCACGTTCCAGAAGGGGGCGATTAATGAGCAAGTCCAGTAAATGTGGAAAAGGGTGCCCCTATCTCGCAGACATCTCCAGCACCGGTCGGAGCTGTTAGGATAGATGGTGTGGAGTACATCGGGGGTCATATACCATAGAAAGATTATTTTATAAGCATTTTCTTTATATAATGTGCAGAATGAACTTTTTGCCGCCTGTGACCATATCACCTGCCACTGTTCTCTGGATATGTCCTCATTGAGGAGTTTCTCCCATTTTAGCATGTATGCGTGTTTTCCGGTATTGTCCATGGAGTAAACATTCAGTATTTTGTAGATATTGGATATCAAGCCTCGTTGAGCTGTACCCGCCAATATCAGGCTTTCAAATGGGGTTGGGGGGAGAATTGTAGGCCAGGCGTTATGGTCAGGGCATAGTGGCGAATCTGCAAGTAACTGTAGAATGCCTGGCGAGGTAATTCATGCTTGGTCTGCAATTCAGAGAAGGGTAATAGTTTACGTGATCGTGGGTCTATCAGATTCCCATAGTGGAACAAGTCCCGCGAAGACCAGGGGTATGACATTTGGTGCGTAAGGCTATCCGGCACTGAGGGATTACAAATAAACGAAGTTAAAGGCGACCTGTCTGAGGATAAAGCATGTGAGGGCGCCAGCTTACGCCATAGTCGGCGAAGTTGGGACATGGGTCCCAACAGGCGTTCGGGGGGCACCTCCACACTTGCACTCCACAGGAGGCTGTTTGGGTGGGCAGGGGCCATCCAGATTTTTTCAATTTCCGTCCACTGATTGTACGATCTTTGAGTGAACCATGATGTTATTGCACGGAGTTGTGCCGCCTGATAGTACTTTAAGAGGTTGGGAAAGGCTAGTCCACCATCCGAGCGGGCTGACATCAGGACAGATTGGGGTATCCTATGCCTTTTGTAGTTCCACACAAATTTGAGTAAGTCCGATTGTAGTTTTTTCAAATGTTTGTAAGGAACCGGGATGGGTAGCGTTTGAAATAGATAGAGTAATTTCGGGAGGATCGTCATCTTTATTGATGCGATCCGGCCTAGGAGGGAGATTCTGTGTTTTTTCCATGACTGGATCAAATTTCTAACGGAGCGAAAGAGGGAAGGGAAATTCTCCTGATAAAACGTGGTAAACTTTGGGGTGATGTGTATTCCCAGATATTTCAGGGAGGTACTCTTCCAACGGTAGGAGAAATTTGCCTGCAATCGCGAAACTTCGGCTTCCGGGATGTTTAGTGGGAGAGCCTCTGATTTGGATGTATTAATTTTATATCCTGATAAAGCCCCATAGCTAACCAGTTCAGCCTGAAGGTTGGGAAGGGACACCCTAGGCTGGGTCAGGGAAAGGATGATAGCGTCGGCAAACAGTGAGATTTTAAACTCCTTGCCCCTGACCGGTATTCCCCTAATGCTTGGGTTGCCTCTGATTGTAGCGGCTAGGGGCTCTACACAGATCGCAAACAGCAGGGGCGAAAGTGGGCACCCCTGCCGTGTGAGAATGATTTGGATAGGGCAAAGAGGGTCCTCACTTGGGCTGTAGGGGCAGTGTAGAGATGTTGGATCGCCCTCAGGAAGGGTCCCCTGAAGCCTGCATGTCGAAGCGCAGCGAGCAGGAAGGGCCAACCAAGACGGTCAAAGGCCTTCTCGGCATCCAGGCTGAGTAGCAAGGACGCCGAGCTCTCCCTGTTCGCCACGTCCACCAGGTCGATGATCTTCCTGGTGTTGTCGCCCGCTTGCCTGAGTGGGACAAAGCCCACCTGGTCTTTATGTATGAGGGATGGAAGGACTACATTCAGGCGGGTGGAAAGTAGTTTCGTGAAAATTTTGAGGTCAGAGTTAAGCAGGGCAATTGGTCTGTAGTTGGCGCATAAAATGGGGTCTTTGTCTGGTTTGGGGATCACCGTGATAAAGGAGCGTTGCATATTTGGTGGTATAGGAGTATCATGGAGGAAAGCATTGAAGATTCTGCACATATGGGGAGTCAGAATGGAAAGGAAAGCCTTATAATACTCATAAGGCAGTCCGTCTGGACCTGGGGATTTACGAGGAGGGAGTGCTTTGATAGTCCGTTCTAATTCCTCGTCTGTGATCGGTGCATTCAGGGCTGCCAGGTCAGCAGGTTGGAGTCGCGGGACTCCACTACGTTCCAGGTACTGATGCATACGTAGGGAGAGGTCGGGAGAGGGAGGGTTACAAGGAATGTCAGGATTGTTGTAAAGTTCTGTGTAGAATTCTGCGAATGTGTGTGCTATATCTTTGGGGTGGGTCAATAAGGAGCCCGAGTTGTTTCTGACTTGGTGGGGGGTGGACATGAGGGTGTGTTCCCGCAATTTCTTCGCCAGCAGGGAATGCGCTTTATTGCCTTTGTCGTAGTAAGTTTGCTTTAGTTTAAGCAGAGCCTTTTCTACACGGCCTAATGCAAGGTCACTAAGGATAGTCCGGAGTTTCGTGATTTTCCTAAGGAGGGGCACAGTGGGGGTCTGTTGCAGTCGGTGTTCTAGGGTTCTAAGTTCTTTTTCTGTACGGACCCTTACGGCATTGGCATCATTTTTCATGGCGGACGATAGTGCCAGACACCTGCCCCGTATAACCGCCTTGTGAGCCTCCCACAGTGTAGAAGGGGAGACGTCTGGGGTATTGTTTTCCGCAAAGTAGAATTGCAAGGTGGAGGTCAGCTCAGAAACGGACGGGAGGTGTTGAAGCAAGAACGTGTTCAATCTCCAGTTGCATGGTCTTGGGGTGGGGGAACCCATATCAAGGGTGAGCATGATAGGGGCATGGTCTGACCAAGATATTGGTAGTATCCAGGCCTCCCGCGTGATTCTAAGTGTAGAGTTGTTAACAAAAAAATAGTCTATGCGGGAGTGGGTTCGATGGGGGGGTGAGTAGAAAGTGTATTGCCGATCCCCCGGATGAAGAGCCCTCCAAGCATCAAACAGAGCATAGCGTCTAGCAAGTTGGCGGAACAGCTTCGAGTCCCTAAGGGCTCGAGCCGGAGATGTCCGGGGGTTCACCACATGGCGATCAGCAGTCACTGAATAGGTAAGGTTAAAGTCACCCCCCACCACCAAAAGCCCGTGGTCATTTTGAAATAGTCGGGAGAACATTTTAGATAGGAATCTATACTGTTCGACATTCGGGGCGTATAAAGCGCATAAGGTCATGTCCTGATCTCGCCATCGTCCTTTGAGAATGACGAAGTGGCCATGAGGGTTTCGCCGCAGCTTTTTATAGCGCCAGGGACCCCCATATACTACCGCATAAAGCCCCCTGATTGCCCCCTAGTTAACCCTTTCACCAGTGATCACCATATAACGGTTACAGGTGACGCTGGTTGGTTAGTTATTTTTTTATAGTTTCAGGGCACCTGCCATTTATTACCTAGTCTCACTAGTGTACCCCTAAATTTAGGGGTGTCTACTTTCCAAAATGGGGTCATTTGGGGGGCGTTTGTACCATCTTGGCATTTTATGGCCTTCAAAACTGTAACGCCCTTAGAAAGCCTGAAGGCGGTGCTTGGTTTTCGGGGCCCCGTACGCGGCTAGGCTCCCAAAAAGTCCCACATATGTGGTATCCCCGTACTCAGGAGAAGCAGCAGAATTTATTTTGGGGTGTCATTTCACATATGCCCATGGCATGCGTGAGCAATATATCATTTAGTGACAACTTTGTGAAAAAAATAAATAAAAAAAAGTTTGTAATTTTCCCGCAACTTGTGGCAAAATATAAAATATTCCATGGACTCAACATGCCTCTCAGTAAATAGCTTGGGGTTTCTACTTTCTAAAATGGGGTCATTTGTGGGGGTTTTGTGCCATCTTGGCATTTTATGGCCTTCAAAACTGTAATAGGTAGTGAGGAGTGAAGTCAAATATTTACGCCCTTAGAAAACCTGAAGGCGGTTCTTGGCTTTCGGGGCCCCGTACGCGGCTAGGCTCCCAAAAAATCCCACACATGTGGTATCCCCGTACTCAGGAGAAGCAGCATAATTTATTTTGGGGTGTCATTTCACATATGCCCATAGCATGTGTGAGCAATATATCATTTAGTGCCAACTTTGTGTCATTATTCAATCGCTTGAGGCAAAAAAATAAAATATTCAATGGGCTCAACATGCCACTTATCAATTTCCTTAGGGGGTCTACTTTCCAAAATGGGGTCATTTGGGGGGGTTTTGTACTGCCCTGCCATTTTAGCACCTCAAGAAATGAGATAGGCAGTCGTAAACTAAAAGCTGCGTAAATTCCAGAAAACGTACCTTAGTTTGTAGATGTGACAACTTTTGCGCAAACCAATAAATATACAGTTATTGACTTTTTTTTTACTAAAGACATGTGGCTGAATACATTTTGGCCTAAATGTATGACTAAAATTGAGTTTATTGGATTTTTCTAATAACAAAAAGTAGAAAATATCATTTTTTTTCAAAATTTGCGGTCTTTTTCCATTTATATTGCAAAAAATAAAAATCGCAGAGGCAATCAAATACCATCAAAAGAAAGCTCTATTTGTGGGAAGAAAAGGACGCAAATTTTGTTTGGGTACAACATTGCATGACCGCGCAATTACCAGTTAAAGCAGCGCAGTGCCAAATTGTAAAAAGACCTCTGGTCATTTACCAGCAAAATGGTCCGGTCTGAAAGTGGTTAAAGTACAGAGGTTCAGAAAGGAATCAGTTTGCTCAGTAGTCGCTGCACACCATGTAGGGGACTCCCTGGAGTCTTTGGACATCCAGTATGCGTACCTCAGGCATCAGAGGGTTCTGAAAATTGCAGTCGGGGAAGCCCAATAACAGTTCGTGGCTCCCCCTTTTTGGTTCGGCTTCAGCACCCCAAGTCTTTACCAAGGTATCGACTCCAATTTTGGCGTTGAGTCAATGTGGGATCGCAATCATTGATTATCTGGACGATCTTCTTCTGAGAGCAGCTTCCGCCTCAGAATTAAAAGGAGGATGTGGGTCCTGACATCCCTAGTAACCCTGTATCGGCGGAGATCTCACAGCGTATACAGCAGTACCTGTCCGACAGCGCCATCCCCAGTATTAGAGAATCGGACTTGCTCACTTTGAACATGGCCATCACGGAGGAAGAAGTAGAACAGACCATCAAATCCCTCCCCGCACATAAATCCCCGGGTCCGGACGGTCTGCCCTACGAATACTATAAAGCATTTTCCCCCCGCCTGACCCCGCACATGAGTAGCCTCTTTAACGCTTTTCTACAGAATACACCCGTCCCCTCGGATATGCAACGCTCCTTTCTTACCTTAATCCCCAAGCCAGATAAGGACCCCAGCCTTTGCGCGAATTATAGACCCATTGCACTGTTGAACGCAGACCTGAAAATTTTTACTAAACTGTTATCTCTGCGCCTTAACAGGGTCCTACCCTCCCTGATCCACAAGGACCAAGTGGGCTTTGTCCCCCTCCGCCAAGCAGGGGATAACACCCGGAAGGTAATAGACCTAGTCGACGTGGCGAACAGGGAGGGAGTGTCATCCTTGCTCCTAAGTTTGGACGCAGAAAAGGCATTTGATAGACTGGGGTGGCCCTTCCTGTTCACCACGCTGACCCACATAGGGATGGAGGGACCTTTTTTGCGGGCCATACATCATCTTTACTCCAACCCATCTTCTCAAGTGAAGACCCCCTTTGCCACCTCTTCGCCCTTTTCCATCTCCAACGGTACGCGTCAGGGATGCCCGCTGTCACCCTTGCTATTTGCCCTCTGTATAGAACCCCTGGTGGCGTCCATTAGACGGAACCAAGCTATTAGAGGGGTTCCGGTGCGAGGCCAGGAATTTAAGATTTTGCCATTTGCGGACGACGTAATTCTTACCCTTACCCAACCCAGGATATCCCTGCCCAACCTGCATATGGAATTAGATCGTTACAGTGCACTATCGGGCTACAAACGTAACGCGTCGAAGTCAGAAGCCCTTCCAGTTAACATCCCACCGCTGGAGGTGGACCATCTACGATCCAACTTTCCCTACCACTGGAAGTCCACTTCCCTTCGGTACCTGGGGGTAAACATAACCCCAACCTATACCTCCCTCTATCAGGCAAACTATCCACCCCTTTATGGAGATATTAGGCGACTACTTTTACAATGGCGGAAACACCAAATTTCTCTTCTTGGTAGAATAGCCTCTGTGAAAATGGCAATCCTCCCGAAACTCCTCTATCTTTTTCAGACCCTCCCCATTCCCATACCCTCCTCCCACTTGAAAAAATTGCAAAGGGACCTACTTCGATTCACGTGGAACTATAAACGGCACAGAATACCTCGCTCTGTCATGACCACCTCCCGATCGGATGGGGGGTTAGCGTTCCCGGACCTAGTCAGGTACTACCAGGCTGCCCAACTCCGCGCGGTCGCTTCTTGGTTTACCCAAAGGCCCCACAACCGCTGGTCGGATATTGAATCCCGGTGGTTGGCCGCTATACACCCTAACAGTATGCTCTGGAGTGCGGCGGCATTGGTTCCCCAGTCCCAACTGTTGGGGCCCATGTCCCATCTGCCGAGCCTATGGCGTAGGTCCTCCAAGGCGTTTGGCCTGACCTCGGATAAATCGCTCCTGACCTCTTTTTTATATGCAACCCTCAAGTGCCAGATAGCCTATCCCGCCAGATGCAACACCCTTGGTCCTCCCGGAACCTCTTCCATCTGAGGTCTCTAGTGGACCCCAGATCTAGGAGACTACTCACTTATACTGAACTCCAATCTCGGTTTGACCTCCCCCGGCAGAGCTTCTATAGTTATTTACAAATCCGTCACTTTGCCCAGACCATCTCATCAGACCTCCGTTTCTCCCCGCCTACCTCATTTGAAAATGTTGTTTCAGCAGGTACGGCCCAGAGAGGGATGATCTCAGATATTTATAAAATACTTAACGCCTTTCCTATGGGTCTTAAAGGCAAACATGCATATATGCTTAAATGGGAGGAAGCTCTGGGTGAAGTGTTCACGGAGGAGCAATGGCGGGTGATTTGGTCACAGGTATCCAAGAGCTCCATGTGTACACTCTACCGGGAAAATGCATACAAAATTTTATTTTTCTGGTACATGACCCCGGATGTCCTACACGCTATTTACCCTTCCACAACGGACCAGTGCTGGCGCTGTGTGGAGCATAAGGGCACATATACTGGCAATGCCCCCGCATAGTCCCCTTCTGGACAGAAGTCTCCTGGCCAGTGTCCTGGACCAACCCCTGGACTTGAACCCCAAACACTTTTTACTGGGAGTCCCTTTCCCCAAACTGTCCAGATCCCTACAGAAACTATCCCGACATATCCTGACCGCAGCGCGGTGTCTTGTTGCACTTCATTGGAAAAGGACGCACCCCCCTACTCCAGACGCACTATATGCTCGAATTAGAGACGTGGAGCTTATGGAGAGGATGACCGCCAGGATACAGGACCGGCTGGAAGCGCATGACGTGGTTTGGAACCCCTGGAATCTTAAGGGCGATCGACCCTGACAGGCAAGCGGAATATTTCGGATGACTACCCACTTCTATTCCCTCCTTTTCCTCCCTACCTTTCTTTCTATCCTTTTTGGTATCCCCCTCTTTTCGCCCCCTCTTCCCCCCTTCTTTTTTCCCTTTTTTCTCCTCTCTTATTTCCAAGGGAGGGTGTTTGAATAGATTAATTTGTAGTACAAGTATGTCACACATTTAGTCGATACCTGTATCCTCGGAATGCCACTCTTTACTGGAAGTAGAGTTTTGAGGACTAGTTTACTATTGGTTGGACTTTATCCCTGACTTACATATGTTGAAGAACATACTGCCTGTGGATAGCTCTGCCTGGCCTGGTTTGTACCTACTTCAAGTGGCTATATTCCGCAGGCCGATAAGCTCTTATTGTATGTTCCCTTTTCTCCTTTGGCTCCGCCACTGCTGCATTGAAGTGAATGATATGTAATGTTTCATTCTATAATAATAAAAAGTTATTTGACAAAAAAAAAGGAGGATGTGGCGATCACCATGCAAACCCTGCAGGAATTTGGGTGGCTTTTGTACCTATAAAAAGTCAATGCTCATACCGATTCGGCGCTTGGAGTACCTAGGCTTATCGCTGGACTCGATGGAAGCGAGTCTCCCTTCAGACAAAACTGCAAACTCTCGGAGCCGCGGTAAAACTATTGCTGAACCGCAGGTGGTTGCCACTGCGTTTCTGCGTGCATGTTCTGGACCTCATGGTGGCCTCTAGGGCTGAAACAACTAATCCATTAATTGACAACTAATCGATTATGAAATTAATTGATTATTTTCATAATCGATTAATCGGCCAGTAACACAATGGTGTTAAAAAATAAAATTAGCCCTTTTATAGTACAAAAATATAATCGCTACTACAAATATTACTTTCACTGTTCTACAGTAAAAAAAAAATAACCCCTTCCAATAGTGATTATGTGCTTTTTTTTTTTTTTTTCACTATAAAGGGCTAATTTTAGCCTTTTTAACCCCATTGTTACTAAACGTCATAGACCTGGTTCACATCTATATGTTTATTGGTGCTTTTTGTAGAAACGCACTACAGTTCATTTACATGTCTTCCTATGAGACACGTTCATATAAGTGCTTTTTTCAGCCGCTGCATATTTGGAAAGGGTCAGGGACTTTTAACGCAAAACAGCTTTTTTGGTTCAATATACTTCAATGGAGAAGCTGCAGAAAAGGATGTAATGTGTTTTTGCAGCAATTTGTGTTTTTTAATCTGCCCAAAAAAAATACAAAAAAACTTAAATTAAAGTAAAATCAAGTGCGCAAAAATCAAAACGCACTACAGAAACAGATCAAAAGCAAAAACTGCATAGGTGTGTACCGAGCCTTATGCTGGCCTCACGGATCAATTTTCTGGTGAGAATATTCAGATGAAAAATCTTTGTACATTCACTGAAAGAATTATCCTGTCACTGTGGTTGAAAATGAATGTCACTTTGACCGGCTTTTATATATATATATCTATCTCTATCATATATTAATCGATTTAATCGAAACAATAATCGGCCAACTAATCAATTATGAAAACGATCATTAGTTGCAGCCCTAGTGGCCTCCCTCGAGTCGGTATCGTACACCCAGTTTCACACCAGAGTCTTGCAGGCTGTGGACTGTGATCGCAACAGACGCCGGCTGGAGTGGAGTACTGGGAGTACAGTTGACCCAGGGTGTCTGGTCGAGTGAGGAACCTGCTCTGATTACCCCAAATTGGCCTCGGCATCCCTAAAGCGCTGACCTAGTATGCCTGGTTGCGAAGGCTCCCTGGCGACTGCCGTTGTGAGAGGACCTTTTGTGTTAAGGCACGATTCTCCATCTTATTTTACCATTGCTGGGTTTAACTGCATGGCTGTTGAGAGCCAGATGCTAAGGTACCGAGGCTTATCGGACTCGGTGATCTCAACTATGTTGAGATCACGGAAATTTTCTCGGAAGATATACCATCGTACCTGGAAGGCATACATCTCTGTGTGTGAGGAGAATGTATGGCATACGCACACCTATTCAGTTTCCAGGATCCTGCTGTTTCTACAGCGAGTAGTAGACCAGAAGTTGGCTTTATACACCATTAAAGGACCAATATCAGCCTTGGCTGTCTTTTTTCAGCAACCCCTGGTGTCTCACTTTCTAGTGAGCACTTTGGTTCAGGGGGTCCGACATGTAGTTCCTCCGGGGCGTCCACCATTACCCCTGTGGGATCTGAACCTGGTGTTATTAGCGCTGCAGAAACCGACGTTTGAGAACATCAGAGAAATTCCCTTGTTGCAGTCTTTCTAGTGGCCATTACATTAGCCAGGGGGGGTTTGGAAATTAGCGACCTTGTCTTGCAAGTCGCCCTATCTGGTTATCCATAAGGATAAGGGGATGTTGCGTCCGCAACCTTTTTTTTTTTTTTTTTTTTTTATTGAGATATAGAAGCAAGATAGGAGGGGGGAAAAAAATACAGAATATTCCAACATATTCGTTTTACATTGTTACATAAACATACAAAAGAAACCACAGAGAAATCCATTGTACTACAGTGGTGTCGAACTGTCACGAGGTTAAAGTGTTTGTTTTGAGCTTCGGTTTAGGTAGTATGGTAAGAGAGCCTGTAGTCCTACCATGATTAGTCTAAGTTAAAGTGGGTGTGTGTGCACCACTATCCTCTCAGCGGGTGTTGCCCACTCATTACAGGTAGACTAGGGCTATTGTGTTCATTCTGACAACGTTCACTCTGGGGGGGGAAGCTCTGTATGTGCCACCATGCTGGTCTAATGAGACTAGAGGTCATAACTTAAGTAATCGGGTATTACTGCAACTTGTATAGGGGAGGGAAGAAAGGGGGAAGAGAGTGAGGAAAGAGGGGTCAGGACAGTAAAGAGCGTAGGGATCAAAAGATATACATTCCACCCTGATCACACAGGTGTATTGGTAGAGTCCTCTGTGGCCCATGAGATAAACTCTGAGGAATATCGAAACATCGACCATGAGGTCCAGGTCTTAGAGAATTGTTAATCCCTACCCGTTTCCTGCGACAACATTCTTTCCAAAGTTTTAATTCGGTCCACTTCAATTGCCCAATCCCCCAGGGAAGGCATGCTCGTTGACTTCCAATGTCTGGGCAACACCGTTCTAGCAGCTGCCAAAAAGTGACGCAGAACGTCTTTCTTGACTGACTTAAGCGGTCCCGGGAGCAGAGATAGCAGAGCCACCTCAGGAGAGGGTGCGATGGAGGTCGCCATGAGTTTGCAGTACAAATCAAGGATCTTTTGCCAGAACTTCCTCACAGGGGGGCATGCCCACCAAATGTGAAGTAAGGTTCCTTTAGATGACAAGCAACGCCAGCAAGTATCCGGAAGTGTCGAGTTGATTCGGTGCAAAGTCGAAGGGCATCTGTACCAGCGAGTCAACAGCTTGAACCCCTTTTCTTGAGAATTGGAGGCTATGGACATTTTGTGGGTCAGTATAAAGCACTTTTGCCAGTCTACAGGCGAGATGGAGTGGCCCAGGTCTTCCTCCCATGCCTGTGTGTATGGGGGAAGGTCAGGATTGTAAGCCCCATGTAAGAGGGAATATAATTGAGAGACTACATGTGTAGGAGGGGTGGCCTGGAGCAGCATGCCTTCCAAGTCTGTTAAGTCAGCGAGTACATTAGGTAACGAAGGGAAAGTGCGAATGAAGGAAATCACCTGTTGTCTCTGCAGCCAGTGCGTAGAGGCATGAGAAGATGGGTCAGAGGGAATGTCATGAGTCAGAGAGGGGTCCGAACGTAGGACTTGGGCAAGTCGCCTGTGGTCCTCCTTACACCAAGGTCCAAAACTCGCTCCCTGTAGGGCCGGTGGGAAAGCCGGAGTTCCAAACAGTGGAGCCATGGGTCCCTGCATGGGAGATAGGGTCTTGGAGGAATTCATTCGGGTCCAGATTTGTATGGTTTGTCGGGTGAGGTCGCTCAGTTGTACCTCTCCTTTCAGGAATTCAGTAGGTGTCCACGGCAATGCACAGAGATCTATTGGGTTAATATGGCTCTCTATCTGTACCCATAATTTGGAGGAGGAATGATGGAACCAGTTAAGTATACGCGTGAGCACAGCTGCTCTATAATATAAGGAGGCATCCGGGGCTCCTGCTCCACCACGAATCTTGGGGAGTGATAAGGTCTCGTAGCGTATCCGGGGACGAGCCCCCTCCCCAAATAAAGGAGGAGAATAGTTGGCGGAGCTTCCTGAAAAACCAGGAGGGTATGGAAATGGGAATTGTTTGGAACAAATAGAGAAACCGAGGGATTACGTCCATTTTTAGGGCATTTACTCTGCCTAGCCACGATAGGCATTTCTTTGCATAGTTTGAGAGATCCGTCTTGGTTCTAAGCAGCAGGGGTGCATAATTCAAAGAGAACAGATGGGACCTTTCCGTGGGTATTTGAATTCCTAGGTAGCGGATGGAGGTAGAGCCTGTTTTAAATGGGTACCTAGCGGATATCTGGCGGAGGACCTCTTGGGACAGTGAGATGTTCAGGATTTCTGATTTAGTATGGTTTACTTTGAAATTGCTCAGCATGCCAAACCTCATGAATTCCTGCATTATATGTGGTAAGGATAGGTGGGGTTGGGTTACAAACAATAGCAAGTCATCCGCGAAGAGCGCCAGCTTAGAATGAATGGGGCCTATCGATACACCTGAGACGTTGGGGTTATTGCGTAAGGCTATTGCTAGGTGTTCCATGACAAGGACATATAGAAGGGGAGATAAAGGACAGCCCTGTCGTGTCCCATTTTTAATGGCAAATGTAGGCGACAGTGAGCCATTTACCCGAATTCTAGCGTAAGGGGAGGAGTAAAGGGCCATAATTCGGGATAACATTTTGGGACCCAGGCCTATCTGTTGCAGAGACAACCGAAGGAATTGCCAGTCAACCCGGTCGAATGCCTTTTCTGCATCGACCGTCAAAAGGCATAGAGGGATTTCGTGGGTGCGGGCATAGTCAGTAAGAAGCAGGGTTTTCAGGGTGTTATCCCTTGCCTCGCGGCCACTTACAAAACCCACCTGGTCCAGATGTATAAGGCGGGGGAGTAGCGGTTGCATTCTAGTAGCTAATATTTTGGCATATATTTTCAGATCCACTCCAATTAATGATATGGGCCTATAATTTGCACACAAGGTAGGGTCTTTGTCTGGTTTGGGGATAATGGCGATGTGGGCTTCAAGCGTTTGTGGAGGAAACGCTGAGCCTTCTGATAGAGAGTTAAACACCTTAGCCATAAAGGGGGTCAGTAGAGGAGCAAATGTTTTGTAGAATTTAGGGGTAAAACCGTCGGGTCCTGGGCTTTTACCTGAAGGAGTGGCCGCTATTGCTCCCACTACCTCGTCTTCTGTGATTACTCTCTCTAGCTCTTCTGCAGTATCGCCATCTAATATAGGGAGCTCAGTTTCCTCGATATAGGACTGGCCATCGGGCGCAGGAGTGTGGGATGGGCTAGACGGGATACCGGTCGGTAGGTTGTACAGTGTCTGATAGAAATCTCTGAATGTTTCTGATATCTTGGAGGGCTCATTAAGCATTTCTCCAGAAGGGGCCCGAATATGAGGTATAAATGTGGAAGGCGTGCTTGGATGGAGGGTGCGGGCCAACGGCCTACCACATTTATCTCGAAATCGGTACTGATGTAAAGCAAGTCTGTCCGCATAAGTACGAGCTGAGGCCTCGTATAGGTCCCTGAGTTGGGATCGGGCCAGTGAAACCTCTGTCAAAATCACAAGCGTAGGGGCTCGTTTATGCTGGGTCTCAAGGTCCCGAAGCTTTTGTGTTGCTGAGGTTATTGCAGCTGAACGAGTCTTTTTCAAGCGGGTTCCCACCTGAATAAAGAGGCCTCGCAGAACAGCTTTAAGCGCCTCCCATTGGAAGGGTAGCGAGGTGGTGTCTGTGGCATGATCTAGCAAGAAACTAGAAATAGTTTCCGAGACCTTGTGGGAACACTCAGGGTTCGTGAGGAGGGAATCATTCAGCCTCCATGTCCATTCCCTCACCGGTGTGGAAGGGATAGATAATGTCAGATATATAGGCGAGTGGTCAGACCAGACCATTGAGTCTATGTCACATTCAGGTGACCAATCCAAGCAGCTATGGTCAAGAAGGAAGTAGTCGATACGACTATAGGAGTGATGGACCTGTGAGAAATGGGTATAATTCCGATTTGTTGGAAACAGAACCCGCCAGATGTCGATTAGACGGAGGTCGTATATAGCCCGTTTAAAAGCCCTCAACTTAGTAAAGGAGATGGATGAGCGAGAGGTGGACGAGTCTAAAAGCGGGTCTAGGGGGGGCATTAAAATCCCCGCCTATAATTAGTTTACCTTCCGCAAATTCTGACAAGAGTTTCATGTATCGCAGAGCAGTCGAGATTTGGTTAGTGTTTGGTAGGTAGAGGTTGGCTATAGTAAATTTGGTGCCCCTTAGGGAGAACTTTACGAACACATACCTTCCCTGAGGATCCGACAGCTGGTCTATCAGATCAATCGGGAGCGTTTTGTGGAAGGCAATAGAAACGCCTTTAGTTTTCTGAGAGGGGTTTGTACTGTGGAACCATTTGTTAAAGTACCTGTTGGAGCAGGAAGGGGTGGAGTTTGTGTGGAAATGTGTTTCCTGTAACAGTAATACGTTGACCTGCTGTTTATGCATGTGGTAAAGGATTTGTCCTCTCTTGGATGCAATATTGAGGCCATTTCCATTGTACGAGCAACACGTCAAACAGGTTATAGACAGTGGGGGGGGGGGGTAGGAGAAGGAAAGGGGGAACTTATAAGGTACCAGAAAGTGTACCAGTAAAAAACTAAAAAGGGAAAAGAAAAGGGAAAAAAAGGGGGAAAGAGGGCTCCCAGGTAAGGAGCCAGGTAAATCTAAGGGGGTCCACGAGAACGGGTCCACGAGAACGGGACACCACGTGAAAGTTCACGTATACGAGCACTATTCGTGCCCGGCCTATTGAGGGTGAAGGGTCGAAGCGGAGAACCTGAGCCACGAGCCCAGTAGCATGACAGGCATGTAAAACTTCACTGAGGCACATTAGTATAACAAGATATTAATACAGAACACACAGCAGATCCTCCACGGAGGGGGAGACGGTCCGCATGGGCAAATAGCTCCACACCAGTCCCGTCTCCCGTCTCCGCAGAGGAGACAACAGTCCGTGAGACACCTCACGGGAAGGGAGCAAACATTGTCAACATATGTTTCCACATACCCCAACGGGGGGCAAGAGATCCATCCGTGTATAATGACAGAGAGCGCATTAGGGTGAAACTACCTGGTGCGTAAGAAACTGTGAGTATATAACTAAGGAAGCCCACGTGGATAGCAGCAAGGGACCGTGGACCCAACCGGTCCATCAGTCGCCCCTCCACCCACATCCAGGTGGGCCATTACTGCTAAACATGTAGAGAGTAGACCTGTATATTAAAGCAGATTAGGAACTCAACATTTACATAACTAGATCAAGCATGAGCAACCCGCTGTTCCATTGCCTCTCCCGAACCCCAGCCAGTCACAATACACTAGCAAAGGGCAGGGAGAAGGTCCGTGAATTAAGTGCACCAGCTGTACTGAAGTATTTAGTATGCGGTCTACCACCCCATCCCCCATCATGACATAACCAACAGAGTATATGGAGAAACAAGTGAGATGAAAGGATGGCAGAAACCACAAAAAAAAAAAAGGAATAACATCCCCAAAAAAGAAAAATGCTGCCCATCCAGGAGACAAGGGATAGGTATAATACTGAGATGGCGCTAGTCATACAATGTGCATCGAAATAAGTCCAAAAGGTTTCCTGAAGTTACTTTAATCTTCCGGAGAGGTAGGGTGACGTGGTCCAGGATCAACAGAGTGCGATGCATACCTCGGATGTCTGCGGCGTTGCGGGAGGGGATCACGTATTTGTACCCTAGTGCGGTCGTCTGGGGGGTCCAGCCAGTTAGGTACATCAGTTGGATCTTGCTCCAAAAAGCGGAAAAAGGCTGGAAGTTGATCTGGATCAGAGAGTACAAATTTCTGCTCGGCCCTGGTCACCTTGATGCTGAAAGGGTGCCCCCAAGTGTAGGTTGCTCCGGCTTGGCGTATCAGGTCTAGCAGTGGGCGGACCATTCGGCGCATGTGGAGAGTGTTGGGAGAAAGGTCTGGGTATAGGTGGATAGTTGAACCGTCAAAGTCCACAGGGCCCAAACGCCACGCTTTGCACATAATTTCCTCTTTAAGGGTGAAATAGTGAACCCTGCATAGGACGTCACGTGGGCGGTCACTATGTTCCCTCCTGGGCCCCCCCACGCTGTGCACCCGGTCTATCTCAATAGGGGACATAGTCTCTCTTCCCAGGACTAGGTTAAGGATGGCAGTGACAGATGGTTTCAAGTCTGTACCCGCCGTGGCTTCCGGTATGCCTTGTAGTCGTATATTATTCCTGCGGCTCCTATTCTCCCGTCTTCTATGCGCAGTTGATGTTGACGAATACGGTGCAAGTGTTCTTTGGAGGCCCGCTCAAGAGACGTAATGCGGGCAGCATGGTCAGATTGAGTATCAGTCAGGGTAGAGATTGCGGTCTGATTGGTAGAGACCTGCTGTTGGATGGCCTGAAGATCCTTGTGGAGTGAGGACTCCATTTTGACTGCCCAGGATTCAAACTCCGCTCGGAAGGCCGCTAGAAGAGTCGAGGCTTCAGACCTAGGTAATTCTCCTGAGGTTGGAGGGGCCACGGCTCCAGGAACTGCACCTGGAAGAGGGACAACAGTGGTGCCAGATCTGGACGCTACACTTGAAAGGACTGAGTGCTGGGTCGGGGGGTCATCTGATTCCTCGCCGCTGTCCGTTGTCGGCTGAGTAGGAGGAGGAGGTTTGCTCTTTCCTGGATTACGCGCTGGTGCCATCTTGTCTCTGGGAGTGCGGGGATCAGACTGAGACGTACGGAGCAGGTATCGCTGGATTGTACCCTGTTGGAGATCCACAGACTCAGTAGATCGAGAGCTGTGTGTGGACATGCTGTTTAGGTATGTGCAATGTCTGAGGTATAGCCTGTCCGCTACGGGCGATCACGGGACTCAGCCGGACATTTCCTTAGCCAGACATGGTCGTTCCGTGTCTCTGCGGAGTTGAACGGACGGAGACCCCAGGTGGGCACTATCTGGTTGGGCTGCTTTGGCGGCCGTGTATGTAGAGATCCAGGTTTGTAAGAATGCGGGAGCTCAGAAGTGTGGGTGCATACAGCAGCCTGGGTGAACCAAGATGGCCACCCCTCTGGGTCTCTGGATCTGTATCAGCAGCCCATGTAATAAGGGGGGGTTGGTCCTCAAGGATAGCCCCGACTAATTCTGAAGGTGCCCAGCCAGGATTTCCAGGGGGTCAGCGAGTTTAGAAAGGGGCCCAGAAGACACGGATGTGTAGCAAGATGGCCGCCCCTCTAATTCTCTGAAGCCAGAGCCTTGTCAGCAAATGCAGCCAGAGAAAAGTACATGCCCCCTTAACAACCCCTTTAGGGGTCTCTGGTGGTCCGGCTAGAGTGTTCCTGAGGGTGGATGGGGACGGATTGAGCCCAGAGAGAACAGAGAGGCCTCCGGGTGTACCAAGATGGCCGCCGTCACTTACCAGGACCGTTTCGGATGATCCCAGGGCCACTCAGGGAGGACTTCGGGCTCTAGATGGCAGGCTGGGTGTCCCCGGCAACCTGCAGGTTGTAGAAACAGCCGCTGGGCTTTGTAGTGCGCCGGAGCTCGGCCTCCGGGTGGAGCAAGATGGCCGCCGTAGGCCGAAGCCTCGGACTGTCCTGCCGGGCGGCCGGAGCTCCGCGAACAGCGCACCCGCGCTAGAGGTATGTCCAGCTCCTCCTGGTATGCCCAGGGCCTCCGGTGGGGTCCGTTCCGCTCCGGTGGACGGGAAGGCTCTGGGTGTGCGCTCTAGTAGCGGAGCTCACCCCAGGCACGTCCACTCGGTTCTCTGCTCGGCCACGCCCCCTCCCGCAACCTTTTTTGCCTGCCGAAGGTGGTTTCGGCGCTCCACATCAATGAAGATATTGTGTTAGCATGTGTCGGTTTAGGACACAGGTGGTAAGAGGTAGCCCTTTATTCCCTGGACATGGTCAGGGCTATAACGATATATTTGTCTGCCATGGCTCCCTTTCGGAAGTCCGATCTTTCTTCGTTTTGGTAGTTGGTCCGAAAAAGAGGTATGTCGGTCTCGTCAACCACCATTTCCAGGTGGATCAGATGTGGTACAGGCCTACGCCTTGAAGGGGCAGATGCCCCCCTTTCCTGTCACGGCCCATTCCACCAGGGCAATTGGGGCCTCTTGGGCTTCGGACATCGAGCACCAGTCGCTCTGGTGTCTAAGGCGGCGACTTAGTCGTCCGTTCACATTTTTACCAAATTCTACAGAGTGGATGTAAGCGCATCGTCTGATGCCTGCTTTGATCGCAAAGTTTTGCAGGCGGCTGTGTAATGTTGCAATTCTGCACTCCTTTTTCTGTTTAAAGAAAATACAGTTACTTTGAGTATAATGCACGGTTGCAATGTTGACCGCAAGTTCTGATGCGGCTAGATAGGGGGTGACTCCCTTGTTAGGGAGCACTTCTAGTTGTGGGTGTAGTTTTTTTTATGCTGTTCCCACCCCTCGCTATGACATTGCTTGGGGACGTCCCTATGGTCAAGATTAATGGAGCTGTGTCAATCAGTGAACGAAAGAAAATGGGATTTTTGTACTTGCCGTAAAATCCTTTTCTCTGACGTTCACCGACTGACACGGCACCCTTCCCTCCTATTGATTTACATTATACTGCTTGTTGACGTACTGAGCCGCAGGAAGCAGGCTGAGGGGATGTTGCTGGGGGGACCGCCCCATGGGCGGAACTGTAAAGTTCTGTTATTTCACATGTATAACATGTTCTGCCTAGTCCCCCCCTGATGGTGGCGTAACAACGCTATGGTGAAGATCAATGGAGCTGTGTCAGTCAGTGAACTTCAGAGAAAAGGATTTTACGGTGAGTACAAAAATCCTATTTTTCCACATAGTGACTGGAATCCTTTGTGAAAAATGTTGTATTTGTGCATATCTCCATTTATCTACTGCATACTACCCCATTTTTTCTTTAGTTCAAAAAATGCGCACATCCTATCTCCTATCATCACATGTTGTAACTGTATAATTTCCTCCTCTTTTACCCACCTAACAAAATATATTATCCCATATTCTTAAAACAGTCTCTGTTAGTGGATTTGTGCTTTTTGCTAAATCTCAATATGACCGTGGGATCCATACCATCTTACCTAGGTCTACTTTACTTGACCTATCTCTATCTCAACCCAACTTTTATTTTTATTATAATAAATCAAATCTGTTATTTGTGAAATAGTGATCACCTGCTAGTATTTTCTTATGATCTGGCAATGCCAGCCCACCTGCTTTCTTCTCCTTAGTCAGCACAGCATATTAAATTCTAGTGCGTCTATGTCCATATATATTTCAATATTAAATTTCCGCGTTTCTTAGGCCACGTACACACGCGCGGACTGTTTGCCCAACCTTGTTCGTCAAACAGTTTCGGCAAACAGTCCGCTCAAAATTTGCATGAGCGGACTTGCCCACACACGAGCGGACTGTTTGACGAACAAGGTTGGGCAAACAGTTCGCTCAACTTTTGAAATGAACGGACTCGCCCACGTAAGGAGGAGGCAAATCCGCCCATTTCGAGCGCGTGTACAGGTAGGCGGGGCCCGCGAAGGAGACGTCGCGGGCTCCGCCGCCTGGAATGGGCTTAAAGGGGAACCCCAACGCCGAAAAAAATCGGCGTGGGGGTCCCCCCAAAGTCCACACCAGACCCTTGTCCGAGCACGCTACCCGGCCGGCCAGGAAAGGGGGGCGAGCGAGCGCGCCCCCCCTCCTGAGCCGTACCAGGCCGCGTGCCCTCAACATGGGGGGGTGCCTTGGGGAAGGGGGGGCCGCGCGGCCCCCCCACCCCAAAGCACCTTGTCCCCATGTTGATGAGGACAAGGGCCTCTTCCCGACAACCCTGGCCGTTGGTTGTCGGGGTCTGCGGGCGGGGGGCTTATCGGAATCCGGGAGCCCCCTTTAAGAAGGGGGCCCCCGGATACCGGCCCCCCACCCTATGTGAATGAGTATGGGGTACAATGTACCCCTACCCATTCACCTGTGAAATAAAGTACAAAAAAAAAACACAACACAGGGAAAAAAATATTTTATTGCACAGCTCCGGGGGTCTTCCGTCTTCGGGGGTCTTCTCGCCGGACTCCTCCGCTATCTGTGTGTAGCTCTTTTACTAGCGGAGGAGTCCGGCTTTCTTCCTCCCCGCCGCCGGCCTCTTCTCCCGACTTCGGGGGTCTTGTCCCCCTCTTCGGTTCTTCTGCCGGGCCACCGCGCCTTCTTGTAGCTCTTTTACAGGCGGTGGCCCGGTCTTCTGTCGCCGCTGTCGTCGTCGCCGCCGCCGCCGCCGCCGCCTTCCGTTCTTGTTCTTCTTCTTGTTCTTCTTCTTCTTCTCCTGGAAATGTTGACTCGACGAGCTCTCCGGCCGGAATGCCAGGGACACGCTCCGCTGCCACTTATATAGTGACAATGGGGCGGTGTCACATGGTATATGTCACATGGGTTGGTCACATGGTGACCCCGCCCCCTTACGATGTCATAGTCCCCATGTGACATCAACCCATGTGACCAACCCATGTGACATATACCATGTGACACCGCCCCATTGTCACTATATAAGTGACCGCACAGCGCGGCTCTGGCATTCCGGCCGGAGAGCTCGTCGAGTCAACATCTCCAGGAGAAGAAGAAGAAGAACAAGAACGGAAGGCGGCGGCGGCGGCGGCGGCGGCGGCGGCGACGACGGCGGCGACAGCGGCGACAGAAGACCGGGCCACCGCCTGTAAAAGAGCTGCAAGAAGGCGCGGTGGCCCAGCAGAAGAACCGAAGAGGGGGACAAGACCCCCGAAGTCGGGAGAAGAGGCCGGCGGCGGGGAGGAAGAAAGCCGGACTCCTCCGCTAGTAAAAGAGCTACACACAGATAGCGGAGGAGTCCGGCGAGAAGACCCCCGAAGACGGAAGACCCCCGGAGCTGTGCAATAAAATATTTTTTCCCTGTGTTGTGTTTTTTTTTGTACTTTATTTCACAGGTGAATGGGTAGGGGTACATTGTACCCCATACTCATTCACATAGGGTGGGGGGCCGGTATCCGGGGGCCCCCTTCTTAAAGGGGGCTCCCGGATTCCGATAAGCCCCCCGCCCGCAGACCCCGACAACCAACGGCCAGGGTTGTCGGGAAGAGGCCCTTGTCCTCATCAACATGGGGACAAGGTGCTTTGGGGTGGGGGGGCCGCGCGGCCCCCCCTTCCCCAAGGCACCCCCCCATGTTGAGGGCACGCGGCCTGGTACGGCTCAGGAGGGGGGGCGCGCTCGCTCGCCCCCCTTTCCTGGCCGGCCGGGTAGCGTGCTCGGACAAGGGTCTGGTGTGGACTTTGGGGGAACCCCCACGCCGATTTTTTTCGGCGTTGGGGTTCCCCTTTAAGCCCATTCCAGGCGGCGGAGCCCGCGACGTCTCCTTCGCGGGCCCCGCCTACCTGTACACGCGCTCGAAATGGGCGGACTTTCCGAGCGGGAACAGTCCGCTCATTTCGAAAGTACAGCGGACAGGCCCACACACGGGCGGACTGTTCGCTCAAACACAGTTTCAGCGGACAGTTTTTCGGAATTTCCGAAAGACTTTGTCCGTCCAACTGTCCGCTGAAACTGTCCGCTGAAAGCCCACACACGAGCGGACTGTCCGCCCAAACACTGTTCAGCGGACAAGGTTGGGCGAACAGTCCGCCCGTGTGTACGCGGCCTTAAAGTATTCTTTTGGGAGGAGAATTGGGAGCTCTTTGAAATTTATACCACACTTTGGGCATAATGCTCATTTGTGTTTGTCCTACCCAGCCACAAAATGGGTCTATATTTAAGGGAGTTTAAAATTTCTTTGATTCCATTAAGTAAGGGAATGTAGTTAGCCTTATACAGCCTCAGTGATGTCAGTTTGATTCCAAGATATCCCAATTCTTCCTTGTGCCACATAAAGGGAAATGTGGGCTGAATTGCCAACTTCTCTCTCTCAATGGGACTGTAATGATCAGAATCTCTAATGTAGATGTATTAATTTTAAAATTTGATAGTGATCCATATCTCCTTATTTCCTCCTAGGTTTGGTAGTGTCAGCCTAGGGTTAGAAATGTAAAAAATATTATCTGCATATGCAGTCACCTTGTGTTCCCTCTTCACCGATTCCCACTCCCCTGATGTTCCGGGATTTTCATCAGCAGGGGCTCCAGTGCCAAGATGTTGAGGGAGCCTTTATGAATATTCTCACAAATGTTTTCCCATTCTTCTTTAGGCAGGTCTAACTTGAGTTCACTTTGCCATTTCTGGTTGATTGTAGGATTGTGCTCACTGTTATATTCTTAATATCTAAATTTTAATTGGCTTTATTATACTTTATTCAGAATATAAGTTTTCCATATTGTGTGAAAGAGACTTTGAGACAGTAATTTCTATGTTATGACTTGCGATAATTGAAGAAGTAAATATTTAAAACCTGTCAGGATTTTGATAAATGTTGTTTATGTTAAATTCTCCAGTTCATTATATATATGTTTTTAGAAGGTCTTTCCTATGTAATGGAGAAGATATTTTGCTTAGAGTCTGAAATTCTATCCTTACGTCCAGTCATTTTAGGCTGTGGAGCTGTGTTTTAAGTGTTAAAGTGGTAACAGATGTTACTTTGCTATAGTAATCAATCATTAGCCTACACTTCTGTAAGGAGGAGTTATCTTTCGGCCGGAACTCAGGAATGTTGGTTAATATAATGGTAAGACTGGGAGGGAGACTTCCTGTTGAATCCTACACACACAACTAGGCAGATGTGCTCTTGAAGACCAAGCAGGCTAGCAGACACATCTCTTATACACAGCATACAAAGGGTTATTCCGCCATTTTAGATAGGCCACATGCAATAACCTTACATTTTTATAAGACAATTTTTAAAGATACAAATGATTATTATTGTACTATTTTTGTAAGCATTCTTTTCTATTTAAATGTGTACAAATAAATAAACATTTTTGAATTACGCTGACTCAGAACTAATTAAGGAAATTCGTCTCACAAGATTAATCGATTTCAACATATTTGCTTAAGACTTTGAAATATTTTAATATTTATACATTATTATCAATTTATTTCACTCACTAAATACAAGTATACCGTAATACCATAATACAGTAAGCAAGTATACCGTAGGGATAAGATGTCTTTGAGGAGCTGTCAGTGCAAAGTGCTTCAAAAGGAGTTTGTTCTCTAAACCACTGTGTGATAAGTCTGGCACTATTCAGAAAATGTCTGATTAGTAGGAATTTATAGAACAGGATGTTGTAGTCTGGGAAGTGGGTAGATGGAGTATTAAATGGGAGGAGTGTTTTTTTGAAAGAATTGTGAGGCTTTAAGTGAGTGTACTGCATGTGCTTGAGTTGGATTAAGTAACGATAGGCCAGGTGGGAAGTCAGGGCTTCCATCTAATGTGGTCAACAAGCCCGGTGAGGGATTCCAGTTGAGTGTGTGGGAGGTCGTTCTGAAGGTGTGGAGCGTGGGTCCCATTAATGGGTGTGTGGAGTATTCTTTAGGTGTTGCCTTAGCATCAATCCACTGTAGGTGAGAGAGAGGGACCTGCGCAAAAGAATCTTCAATTTAAACCGTCTTTATTGAGTTTGTGGATGTGCCAGTCAATTACTCTTGTGAGGTGGCATGCTGAATGGTATTTATGGATGTCGGGGATGCTTAAGCCACCTTTCAGTTTGGGGATAGTCATTCTGCCCCAGCTTAGTCTTGGGTCTTGGAGGCCCTTATAAATTTCCTGCAGTCTTTTTTTATTTTTTATTTTTTTTTATATCTTTCTTGACATTATTTTTATTTGATGAGAGATTTTTGAGTCGCACTGCATATGCACGATTCACCCCTTACCACAGTGCACTATTTAATCATTGGTTCTATTTCGATTTTTGGTCCGACGGGTGACTTTCAGTCGCACCATATGTGGACTGTGTTTGTTTTAATTTACTTCTTGTCATTAGTGCACTGGATTGTGGGGTTTGTTTCACAGATCCCCTACTTTACCTTGTATCGTTCCACATGTTCGTTGGCGTATTGGTCGTTGATCTTTGGACTTTTTTGATTCTGTCTCTGGCTAGGGTTAACCGAGATTATAAGTGCATTTTACTGGCTCTGTTCTCATTCAGTCATGTAGCTTTGTATAATAATACATTTTTGTTAAAACTTATACCAGCTTTTGGGGTTGTTCATGTTTTAAGTTTAGGTCTATAATATTTAGGTCACCAGGGGTTCTGCTGTTGAGATTTGAATTTGCATCCACACTATGTTTAAGTTTTACATATTGTGTATGCTTTGAGTATTTAAAAAAACATTTTTTTTACTTAAAAAGGAAAACTTTTTCCCGTTTACGTGGCTTTATAGAGTTGAATGGGTAACATCTATATATGCGGAGCGACATATTATATAATATATATATATATTTTTTTATATGTGTTTGTAAGCGGATTAAGGTTTCATAGTGTTATGGTGCAATAGATTCACATTGTATCTCATGGATGGTTAAGTTTTAACATGTTGGGCTTTGGTTGTTAATGTATCAATTTTGATTCAATACATCCGTCCCATGTTAATTTTCAAAGGTTCGGGGATTCGTTAATACATGATTGATTCTGTGGAATTTATACTTGGTTATTAAACTAGGGTCCCTACTACTCTCTGTCTGAGCACTTCTCTTTCACACTTCTTTATAATTGTTTAGTTGTACATGCATCTCTTAGCATTATAAAGAATCTACTTCATTGTGTCTATTTTGCTGTGTGTGGATAATTGGATAAGCGATGTGACAGTGGGTCAGCGGAACTCTTAAAGCGAGGTTCCACCCTAAAGTGGAACCTCCGCTGATCGGATCCCCCCCCCCCTCCGGTGTCACAATTGCCACCTTTCAGGGGGGAGGGGGGTGGAGATACCTGTCAAAGACAGGTATTTACACCCACTTCCGGGCATAGACTCCCGTGGGAGTCTACACCATTTCCCGTCCTGCCGCGCTGTCTGCTGGGACACACACGGGTCCCAGTGACAGCGCAGAGAATTTCTATTGCGCTGCGCGACTCGCGCATGCGCAGTAGGGAACCGGAAAGTGAAGCCGATTCGCTTCACTTCCTGATTCCCTCACCTAGAATGGTGGCGGCAGCAGCCGAGGGCCGAGCGATCGATCGACCTCGGCTGCCGGCATCGCTGGAACCCGGAACAGGTGAGTGTCCATTTATTAAAAGTCAGCAGCTGTAGTATTTATAGCTGCTGGCTTTTAATATTTTTTTTTTTGGTGGAATCCCTCTTTAAGGAATCAATATACATTAACCCCTTTAACGCACACTTTGCGTGCGTGTCGGGGTTTTGTTGACATCCATTAATATGCTAGTGCCTTAGACCTGAGGACTTTTTAATCAATAGAAATATACGTTTTTTTTTTTCTATATGTCTTCATATAAGCCCATACACACACACTGAGATATGTAGTGAGGTTTATAACCTTTTTATTCACAAGTAGATTATCAAGTGGTCGTTTCATATATATATATATATATATATATATATATATATATTTATTGTGGTAGTATGGTACCCCACCAGCAGAAGAATGCAGGGTTCTCAATCAGGCAGGTTGAGGGGCTCCAGGAAAGTTGTTTGTGAGGAAACTGGCTTTTCAGTTTCCTCGTTGTTTTCAAAAATACAGTTTGGGACCTGGAGCCCGGAGATTCCATAGTGTTATGGGTGGGACGGAATCTCCAATCCTTGGACCGGGTTTAGGGAACAGCCAGAAGTCTTAACAGGTGGGTTATAACAGAGCCAAGACCAGGGTTCTGGGCTCCACCCTCCCAAGGAGTCCAGGCAAGCAAGGGAGAAGCATGCATGTCTGCATGGTATAGCCAGAGTGCCCAAAGCTGTGGGCTGAGCAGCAAAGAACAGAAACAGAGGTACAGTAGTTCAACATCCCTGTTATAGAGATAAGAGGGCTGAAGTGTAAGCCTGAACGGCGGTATTGCTGAGGAGAGCCAGGTGGCTTGGTATTTTTCGTTTTGTTATTACGCTGTTGCTGTGGAAAGCTGAAACCCCTGTGTGGGAAACCCACCTGTTATTGGACTTGTTTTCTTTTACTTTTAATAAACGTGGGCCAACAAGCCCTTAAATGGCATAACTGGCGTGGACTCTGCTCACTGGTGTGTTCTACACAGAGGCTAAATAACCCCCAAATATCACTATATATATATATATATATATATATATATATATAAAATGAGAGATATTATAGGTTTCATGTGTGGGAGAGAAGGTTTTATAGTAACACTCGCACACGGATAAAGGCACTCATTTATTTATTTAATTTTATGGATGTAAAGCACTCATTTAATCTATTTATTTGTTTATACACATAACGAATCCCCAGCATTACGGCCGAAGAAAGCGTTGTCAACAGCTGAAGAAAGAAGAAGAAGCAGAAGGTGGCAGTGACAGAAGACCGGGCCAACGCTGGTTAAAGAGCTGGGCCCCCCCTTCCCCAAAACACCCCCCATGTTGAGGGCCCCCAGGCTGGCAAGGCTCAGGAGGGGGGGGTCGCTTGCTCATCCCTACCCCCTAACCTGACCAGCCGGGCTGAGTGCTCGGATAAGGATCTGATATGGACTTTGGGGAGGTCTTCCCCTTTAAATCCATACTAGGTGACGGGGCTAGTGAGGTGTCAATCTCGCCGATGGAGGCGGCGACGTTGAATTCCCACGCTAGTCCCTTCTACCTGGAGTCGCGTTCAAAATGAACAGACTTTTCTCTGTGTGTGGGCAAGTCCGTTCATTTCAAAAGTCTGGTGGACTAGCACATAGATGGGCGAATTGTCTGCCGGACTGCCGAGTCTGGCGGACAATTTTGAGTCAAGACTTCTTTCTAAGTCCGCCAGACTTTTGGGATGAAAAAGTCCACCGGAGCCCACACAGACGAATTGTCCAAATCCGCCCGTGTGTACGCGGCATTACTCTGAATGGTCTAAGGTTATTAGTGGTGTACCCCAAGGTTCAGTGTTGGGACCCTTACTTTTTAATATCGTTATAAGTGATATAGGGTCTGGGATTAAAAGTACCATCTCAATCTTTGCAGATGACACCAAGCTATGCAGTGGAATAATGTCCTTACAGGATGTCTCCAACTTGCAAGCCAACCTCAATGTACTGTTTAATTGGGCAACTAGGTGGCAAATGAGGTTGAATGTTGATAAATGTAAAGTTATGCACTTGGGGGCTAAGAATATGCATGCATCTTACTAGGGGGAGTACAACTGGGGGAATCAATGGTGGAGAAAGATCTAGGGGTTTTGGTAGAGCATAAGCTTAAAGTGGAGGTTCACACAGGAATCGAACTTCCATGGATCAGATTATTGCCCCTCCCCCCGTGCCACATTTTGGCACCTTTCAGGGGAAGCGGATACCTGTCAAATCCAGGTATCTGCTCCCACATCCAGGGAATGATCGCCGCAATCTGTGCGGCGAACTACGCAATGTCCGGCTCCCCCCCAAACTCCCTTCTGGCAGACACACAGGTCCCAGAAGACAGCAGGGACCATTCAGAAAGCGCAGCGCGACTCATGCATGTGCAGTAGTAAACAGGCTGTTTCCCTTAGTAAGAAATGCTGCCAACTGCACCCGGAGCCAAGGGAAGGGTCAGCTTTGGGTTCTGACATTGTGGGCTCCCTGGACATGTAAGTACCCTTGTATTAAATATCAGCAGCTACAGTATTTTTAGCTGCTGACATTTAATTTATTTTATTTTTTTTCCCAGGCGGATGCAATGCCAAGCTGTGGTTTCCAAAGTGAGCAAAGTCCTTTCTTGTATTAAGAGAGGTATGGATTCCAGAGAGTGAGATATCATTTTGCTCCTGTTCAATCAGTATGACCTCATATGGGGGAACTGGAGAAGGGCAACCAAACTGATAAGAGGCATGAAGTTGCTCAGCTATGAGGAAAGATTAGAGGAACTGAATGTATTCTCTCTTGGGAAGAGGGGGGGGGGGGGATATAATCAACATTTACAAATACATAAGGGGTCCATATAGTGAACTTGGTGTTGAGTTATTCACTTTAAAGCGGTTCTTCACCCTAAAGGGGAAGTTCCGCTAATCTGATCCCTCCCCCCCTCCGGTGCCACAATCGGCACCTTTCAGGGGGGAGGGGGGTGCAGTTACCTGGATAATCCAGGTATCTGCACCCACTTCCGGGCAGACCCCCGCAGACGCCCCCCCCCCTTTGTGTTCTGGGAAACACACAGTTCCCAGGACACAGCGGGGGACCAAAAGAGACGCGCAGCGCAACTTGCGCAGTAGGGAACCGGGCAGTGAAGCCGTCATGCTTCACTTCCCGATTCCCTGACAGAGGATGGCAGCGGTGGCAGCAGCGAGACGAGCGATCGCTCGTCATCTGCCGCCGACATCGCTGGACCCTGGGACAGGTAAGTGTGATTTTATTAAAAGTCAGCAGATGCAATATTAGTAGCTGCTGGCTTTTAATATTTTTTTTTTAGGTGCAGAACCACTTTAAGGTCATCACAGAGTACAAGGGATCACTCTTTACGTCTAGAGGAAAAGAGATTTCATCTCCAAATACAGAAAGGTTTCTTCATAGTAAATACTGTGAAAAATGTGGAATGGACTCCCTCAAGAGCTGGTTCTGGCCAGCTCAGTAGATTGCCTTAAAAAAAGGTCTGGATTTTTTTCCTAAATGTACATATTATAAATGGATATTAACATTTTATAGGTAAGGTTGATCCAGGGAATATCCAGTTGCCTCTCGGGGGATCAGGAAGGAATTTTTTCCCCTGTTATAGCAAATTGGATCATGCTTTGCTTGGGGGTTTTCGCCTTCATCTGGATCAGCTGTTTGTATAGGATTGTCTACTGTATATATTAGATTGTAGGATTTTTGGTTGAACTAGATAGACTTGTGTCTTTTTTTCAAGCTGACTAACTATGTAACATCAGCTTTTTTTTTTTCTTCCAATTAACATACTAGAGCAGTGTTTCTCAAATCCAGTCCTCAGGCCCCCCCCAACAGGTCATGTTTTCAGGATTTCCATCAGATGAAACGGCTGTGGTAATTGCTAAGGCAGTGAAACTGATCAAATCACCTGTGAAAAATAATGGAAAACCTGAAAACATGACCTGTTGGGGGGGCCTGAGGACTGGATTTGAGAAACACTGTACTAGAGTGATACTTTCAGTTTTATATGATTGCACGATCAATGCACTTTCAGTGAGCTATGTACATCTTTCTTACCATTTGTATTGGAAAATATTCAATATACATAGGTTTTAATAAAGAAAAAATAAAATAAAAAATAGGAGCAAAAAAAACATATACAGTGAAAAGGGATAACACAGAAAAATTTTAAAAGTATGAAAAAAACTAACAATCGAAAAAGAACACACTGCTGCACAGAGCTAGGAGGGTGCTGCTCACCCCAAACAGATTAGAGCAGAACAAGTTCCCCCACAGACGGGGTTTTTAGGCAGCAAGAGACAATGATAGATGCAGGTAGAGGTAATATGAAAAATATTTTAATATTTGGTAAAAGACATGAGCTCCACCTGAGCATTTAAAAAACAAACTCATATGTACAAAGTACAGTAGTATCACATGGAAGTATACTAACAGACACAGCTATAAATTACACTGTATAATATAATGACAGTAAGAATATACGGTATATCTAATCCTAACGCGTTTCAACCCCCTAAGGGGTCTTCTTCAGAGAAATAGTGGTCTGTTGATAAAACAAAATTGCACTAAATAAATATATCAAGTGTTATTCATATTGGGAATACCTCATATTGATTAATATAGTTTACCCAATGGTGTACTTCCAGAAAGACAGAGTGGATTGTAATACTTCTGATGGAGTTCCCCCATAGGGTAGTGCCTCAATTTCCTTTACACAGTTAGTGTTGCCTGGTCCATATATATCGCCAAAATGCCAAGGGGAAGGAAGGCAGCGTCAGAGACCCAATGGCTTGGCTCGCGGGAGGTCACACACATACCTCACCCCCCATAAATCTGGGGAGTGGGTGCAGATATGGGTACCCGGATAATGTGGTGAGTCACACCTGCAGCAGAATCCCGACAATAAATAGAAAAAACATATATTATTTAATGTTTGAACGTAGGGTGTGTATATGGCATGAAATTATTAACGTCATGCCCTTACTCTATGTATATAGAGAATACACCCCTAATTGTCTAAATACCTATATAGGATGCTTTATAAGGAAAAAGCAAAAAAAGGAGAGAAGACCTTACCCGGATGGTGTCTAAAATGCCTGAAAGGGGACCATGTGTGTGTGCGTGATCCTGGTGGTGCCAGTGCATAAGAAATTGCAGAAATGGTGTGATAAGTGAATGGCTAACAGGAAAGTGAGTGTATAATAAATAAATACTGTAGCTAACAAAGAAAGTGCACAAAGTGGTGGCAAAAACTATAAAGGGCTGCAAATGGTGAACAAGTAAAGACTACAAGTGAGAAAAATGAAAAATAAAAAAGCACAGGAAATGCATGCAAAAAAGGGATGAGTGGGAAAAAGGGGAAGGGGGAATCAATGAAAGAGTGATGTAACAAACAAAACCACCGTGTGCCTACACTAAAGTGCATGCGTGAAAAATAAGTATATGTAAATGATGATTACGTGAAAAACCACCGAGCAGGTATGCTAGCCTAATTAGATAGACAGTGTCAGTGGTAAGATTAGAGGCTATTACCTGAATTGTTGGGCCCGATCAGAGATTGTCCAAGTAAAAAAGGGAAGGACAGCGACCAAAAAGTTAACCCAAAGGGAGTAACTGGCGCAGTCAATGACTCGTATTCTCTAGAGTCATCCAATCTGTAATTTAGTAAGTCAATCAGAATGCTGGTCAACAAATTTCAAGGACTTACTTAAGTGCAATAAATCAACAAATACAGGTCAGACAAAAGGGAAATAGCCATGCTTACCATCCGACAGGTGGAGGTTCAAACAATCCTTTCACCTAAAGTGAATGTGCACTTCCTGTAAGGAAGGGTGTTTCTATATAAAGCCTGTGGATTACTTGCAGGTGCACACCACCCACCCTTCAGCCGGTATATGCCCAATCACGCTGGCCGCCTAATTTGGTCAGCCACGTGTGGCCGCCCCGGCGTCCTGGAAGGCCGCAAAGCTAAACCAAATGATTTAAAGTGTAAGTAAAGTCAACTTTAACATTGACAGCTAGGATTTTCATGATTACCCTGCCTGTAAGCTTGGTGTACAGTCACAGCTTGACTTTGTGTAAAGAGGAAGTAACTCCTGTGTGCATGCCCAGAAGTTACTTCATCCTGGCTCAGCCCATCAAGATTCTGAAAATGTTAAACCTGAAAGAAGACCTCAAGAAGATGGAAGTGCTGGAGACAGAAAGGAGCGCTTGAGGTGATCGCTTGCAAGGTCTACCATAATGTGCTAATGTGCTGTGCATACTAGCACAATATGACAAACTGCCCCCGGGGGGGCCAAAATGTTCCTTTTGTTGTCATTTACTTCTGTTTTAATACTGCAAGCCATTTCAAAGAATATTTTTTTCTTCATTGGATTGAGTAAGCACCATAACAGAATGGTGTCTGCTGGGGCTCCAGGGGCTGCAATATAGGTGCCAAAGGCCCATAGTTATATACCAATGCGCAGTGAGCCAAATCACTGGAAACATTTTTTACACACACAGTGCAGGTAGCCAAAGACTATATAAACATGCTGTTAGTCCAAACAGAGTCCATATAAGATATAGTGTCCATAAAGGATTTCTGCCAGAGATAGGAATCCGATGACAGTAAGTTCATACACACAGGGCAGCCTCAAGGGAAACAGAAACTATAAAAGAAAACAAAAGAAGAGGAGTCTCTGGATGTAGATTGAAAAACAATTTTTAATCACAAAGTTAAACAACTCACATTTCAAAGGTTAAATGGCGCAATGGATAAAACAATCCAGGAAATGGGAATCATCAGATCAGCCTAAACATCCTGCCGGCTGGGACGCTGGAGGCTGTCATATCCAGAAAGTTGCTGTAGATAGAGCGCTGGTCATGGAGACAGAGCAGGTGGTGGAACACAGGCGGGGGATGATGACATCACTGGCATGCTGCGACCGGTTTCGTGAGCGTTCGGGCTGAGATTGCAAGTCAGCCGCCCTCTTTCGTCAAGCTGAAGGGGGAAGTGAAAGGACGAATAGATAAAGAGCTAAGGAGGCATGGCTAGAGTGGGAGAAGAGCTGGGTCATGGCTAAAACGGTAGAAAAAACTACACAGACTGAGAGGAGGAGTGAGGGGATGAGTGGAGGCTGGGGAGGGACGTGACTTCAGCCTTAGTCACGCCCCTCCCCAGCCTTCACTTGTCCCCTCACTCCTTCTCTGTCTGTATAGTCTTCCTGTTATGTTTTAGCCACGCCCTTCCCTAGCTCTTCTCCCGCTTTAGCCACGCCCATCCTTAGCCTCCACTCGTCCCCCCACTCCTCCTCTCAGTCTTTGTAGTTTTTTCTCCCACTTTAGCCACACCCCCAGCTCTTCTCCCACTCTAGCCACACCCCCTCAGCTCTTTATCTATTCGTCCTTTCCACTTCCCCTTCAGCTTGGCGAAGGAGCGCGGCTGACTTGCAATCTCAGCCCGAACGCTCACGAAACCAGTTGCAGCATGCCAGTGCATCCTCCACCTGTGTTCCACCACCTGCTCTGTCTCCATGAGCAGCGCTCTATCTACAACAGCTTTCTGCATATGACAGCCTCCAGTGTCCCAGCCGGCAGGATGTTTAGACTGATCTGATGATTCCCATTTCCTGGATTGTTTTATCCATCGTGCTTTTAAACGTTTGAAATGTGAGTTGTTTAACTTTGTGTGATTAAAAATTGTTTTTTAATCTACAGCCAGAGGCGCTTCTTCTTTTGTATGCCAAAGGCCCATAGGTATGGCACCAGGAATATTATTGGTTAAGGACCAAAACAATATTCCTAATTTTAAGACAATTTTTTTATATTTCAGTGTATTGTTCATTACCATGGAATTGATGGGCATTTTGGAACCGGGCAATGCACCTAAAGAACTGATGTGGTAAGATAACCAGTTTTACTATTTTTCACATTACAGGCTTAAAAGGATGGGGCTTTTTTTGATAAGAATGGTATAGGTTCCCTGTTATTGGTAGACTTCTCGTAAAAAAAGCCCCTTGGGGAAAAATTAATTAACAAACTCTCTCAGTAATTTTTGTGGCTCATTCACATGAGCATATGCTTATTTTATGCACAGGTTGAATTAAATAAAACAGATTCTTGCATCCATACAAGCAATCTTTCCCCGCTCTGCTATTGTTGTTTTTTTTTTTTTTTTTATATATTCTTTATTTTTATTTTTTCCACTTTATACATTTCCATTTATAAAAATAAACCATCAATACAATTTGTTAAAGGGTCTTTTCACATCACTCTTCTTGCCTAATACAAAACCACCCTTTAGTACCCTCTTACACCCCCCCTCCCCCCTCCCACCGGGGCAAAAAAAAAAAAGAGGGGGGAGATATGCCCCTCTATCCCCCCCTTCACCCTCGCCGTCCTCTCTGTCCCCTTCTCACTCAACCAACGCCCGACAGTCCCCCTTCACCAAGAATGTCAGCCATTTGTGCCACTTCCCTTGGACTTCCCCTTCTATATCCTGGACTTTCTGTACTTTTCCAGTAGTATGGAATCAAGGCTTTGGCTGCATTCAACAGAAGAGGGACTATCGTACCTTTGTATTGCCTTACTCCTATCTCTGTGTCATGGAACAGACAAGCCCATGGGCATTTACTAATCCTCCTTCCTGTCGCCAAGAATATGATTTCGAGTATTTTGTCCCAAAACGGGGATATTTTCGGGCAGTCCCATCATATATGTTTAAGGGAACCTTGTTCCGTACATTCCCTCCAACAGGTTGATTGCTCTTCCCCACCTCGCTATTAATTTGTATGACATTTCGGTCGTTCGGGAATCTCTTGGGAGCGAATGTGTCATTTTAAGTATTTCATCCTGTGCTCTTCATTTCTTCAATTGTATTTTTATTGAAAAAAAATTTCAGAGAGAATATACAAAGGGAAGTACAACAACAAACAATTGTCAGTGTCAACAATGTTACAGACAAAAGGCCAAAGAACAAGAAAAAAAAAAAACAAACACAAAAACTGCAGAAGTCAGGCAATATCTGGTCACAGGCACATCTAAAGTATCAATTCACCCATCATGTGAAAAAGGGGGGGGGGGGCGGGGGGAAGCGTCAGGAGGAGGGGGGTGGGGAAGGATCCAGTGTGTGGGTAGGCCAAACACATGGGCAGTCTACAAAGGAAGCATAGCCAACCACCGGATCTGGGATGCGCTCATTCCCCGAGGAGCCTATACCAGACTGAGGCAGCCTCGGGGTGAAACACATACAGGCAGAGGGGTAAGGGAGAATACCAAGGAATCCTGAATGGTCTATAGGTAGGGGGCAATGGAACTACCCCACCGCATCTCCGCTCAAGGGGGTGAGCATTGCCGGGGGGGGGGGGGGGGGGCTGTAGGAAGTCCTGGGTTAAGCTGGGAATGGTCCCACAAGTCCCAAACTCTGAAAAACCTAGGCAGTGTGTCGTGAATAATAGCGGTAAGGTGCTCCATTCTACGAATCTGTTCCAGAGTTTGTAGTACCTGTGGGAGCGTTGGCGGGGACTGCGACAACCATCTGACTGGTATGGCTCGCTTCGCTGCCAGTAGAATAAAACCTAGTAATTTCTGGGCGTTTGCAGGCAGGTCAGGGAAGGGCAAGCCTAGCAGAAAGTGGATTGGGGTCAGTGGGAGGGTAGTGTCGAAAAGGTTTTGCAAATATGCATGGACAGAGGACCAAAAAGGTTGAATGACAGAACATTCCCAGAAAATGTGAAAGGAGCCAGTAGCCTTCCGACATCTCCAGCAGAGTGGGGAAACCCCGGGATCGTAATTATGTAGGATCTTCGGAGTCCTGTACCAAAACATTAGAATTTTATATATTGTCTCCTTTTGTTCTACACATCGAGATGATTTAGAGGCTACCTCCCAAATTTTCAGCCACTGGGGAGTGGTAATGGGCTGGCCAATAAGACGGGACCACTTGTGCATATAGAGGTGACCGGGACTAAAAAGAGAGGGAGAGGCCTGTAGATATTTGTAGATCTTAGAGATGAGTCACGTTTGGTATGGGCCTTGGGAACAAAGAAGCTCAAAAGGGGTGGGGTTGTTCAGGGTAAGAGTTGGATTTTTGGAGCCAAAGTAGTGTCTGATTTGAAGATAGGAGTAGAATAGGCCTTTGGGGACCTGAAATTTACGTTGAATGTCGGCGGAAGACAGAAGCGAATGCGTGAGTGGGTGCACCAAATTACGGAGCTGGAAGATACCAGCACGTGTCCAGGGGAGCATGCGAGAGTAAGACAGGCTGTCTGGAATGTCAGGATTAAACAATATATTTAATAATGGTGAACATGGGGAGGCCAGGGAGAAACGCTGGGCACATTTCTTCCATATAGAAAGAGTAAAAAGCATAGGATGCAGGCAAAGATTCCTAAGCTGATGTATGGAAGTTTCCAACTCCGCCCAGATCATCGAGCAGGGGTGGACTGGGGTAGTAATACTCATTTCAATGTCAGACCACACACTGGACGACATTCTATGTGACCACAATATGACCGGCTTCAAATGGGTAGCAAAATAGTATTTAAGAAGGTCCGGGGCCCCCAGTCCACCTCCAGCTCTGGGAGTGAGCACCACTGAACTAGCTATCCTGTGAGCTTTATAGTGCCAGATGAAATTAAGGAAGGACCTCTGTGTCGCTTTAAGTTGGGACATGGGAACGGGGATTGGTAACGTTTCAAATAGGTATAAAAGTCGTGGCATGACAGACATCTTCAAGACATTGATGCGACCCAAGAGAGAAATGGGATAAGGGTCCCATTCTCGCAAGAGTCGGTCAATGTCCTGGAAGACTGGTGGGAAATTAGGTCGATAAAGACTAGAGTAGGAAGATGTGAGGTTAACCTCTAGGTATTTAAGGGAATCCGTGCACCAATGGTAAGTGTAGTTGCGCTGCAAAAGGACAAGGTCTGAGGGGGGAATAAGAATAGGTAAAGCTTCCGTCTTGTTGGTGTTGATTTTATATCCAGAGAGAGAGCTAAATTGGTGCAGGAGGGCATGGAGGGGGGGAAGGGAGGTGTGAGGTCTGGTCAAGGTCAGCAGAATATCGTCAGCATATAAAGACAATTTATACTCTGTTTGGCGTAATGTCACCCCTCGAATATCAGGGTGACTACGGATAGCAGCTGCCAGAGGTTCCAAACAGAGAATAAAGAGCAAGGGGGACAACGGACAGCCCTGCCTAGTGCCATTACTGAGGGAGAAGGAAGGTGATGGATAGGAGGATAGCTGAACTTGCGAAGAGGGTCTGGAATATAGGGCCCGTAGGGCAATCGATAAAGGGGCCTTCAATGCCAAAGTGAGAGAGCGTGGCAAACATAAATGGCCAGCTGAGTCTATCGAACGCTTTTTGAGCGTCAAGGCTCAGTATTAGGGCTGGGCAGTTCGTTTTATTTAGTAAGTCAATCAAATCTACGGTACGTCTGGTATTGTCCCCTGCATGTCTAGCCAAGACAAAACCTACTTGGTCCTTGTGGATGAGCAGTGGTATCAAACGGGATAACCTATTCGCCAAGATCTTGGTGAAGATTTTGTAATCGGAATTTAGCAGCGCAATAGGCCTGTAGTTATCTGGGAGGGAGGGGTCTTTACCCGGTTTCGGAATCACAGAGACATGGGCATGAAGAAACTGGGGGTCAGGTATGGTGCCTTTCAGTAAGGAGGAAAATAGGGAAAGTAAATGCGGACTCAGAATCGGAAGAAAGGGTTTGTAGTAGGAGTATGGTAGACCATCAGGGCCAGGGGCTTTTTGGGTGGGAAGATTCTCCACCACCTCTGCCAATTCCTCAGGGGAGATTGTGGAGTTCAGGGATGGGAGATGGTCAGGAGAGAGCTTGGGAAGGGGCAACAAATCCATGAAGGAATCAAATTTCTCCTGGGTACAAGAGTACTGGTCGTCAGTAAGTAAGCAGTTATACAGCTTATGGTAGAATTGGCCAAATATTTTGGACATTGTGAGAGGGCAATAAGAGGGGGTACCATCGGGTTGTTTAAGGGAATCTGGATATGTTTGGAAGGGCCTAGGTTTAAGTTTGTTCACCAGTATCCTGTGGGGTTTGTTAGAGTACTCGTAACATTTCTGTTTGGACCATAGGAGGGATTTATCTATTTTCTGCATATCAAGTGATCTAAGGTGATTGCGTAAGTAGACAACATTCCTGAGCCCCGACACCGTGGGAGAAGAGAACAAACGGTCCTCGGCTTTGCGAAGCCTGAGAAGAGCCAAGGCTCGCTGTTGTGTGGCATCTCTTTTGAGTCGGGAGCTGGTTGCAATACAATGCCCCCTGAACACAGGTTTATGTGCCTCCCACAGGGTTGAAGGCTCAGAGACGGTGCCAGTGTTAAGCTTAAAATGATCTGTAAGGCAAGTGGACAGTCGAGCCTTAGTCTCAGGGTTACGCAGAAGAGTCTCGTTAAGCCGCCAGTGACATGTGCGGGGGGAGGCCGAGGATAGGGAGAGTTCCAGATGTACGGAGGAATGATCCGACCAGGGGACGGGATTAATTTCCGAGGACACTGCAGCTGTCAAGAGTGGCATGGAGATGAAAAAATGGTCTAATCTAGAGAAAAGCTTATGAGGATGGGAGTAGAAGGTATATTGTTTCTGAGTGGGGTGTTTAATCCTCCATATATCTAATAAGCGTCGGGCCCTAATAAGTCTGCGGAACGATTTGGAGAGGGAGTCTACATTGGAGGGGGTTTTAGAGGGGAACCAGACATGCTTGTCTTTACCAGGGGACATGATCATATTAAAATCTCCACCAATCACTGTAAAAGGGTGTGCATATTTATCTAACATGTTAAAAGCAGCATTGAGAAAGCGAACCTGACCAGAATTGGGAGCATATACATTCAAGATCATGACAGGTTGAGAGTGAAATGTGCAATCCAGAATAATAAATCTGCCCTGGGGGTCCAGGTAAGAAGATTTAATTCGTAACGGACAGGAGCGACCAATCAGGATCGCCACGCCTGCCTTGCCAGACGGATCTAAAGCCAAAAAAGAGGTCGGAAAAGCTTTGCTGGCAAATTCAAGGGAGCCCCCAGGACGGAAGTGCGTCTCCTGGATCAGTATCACGTCAGCCTTGGAAGCTTTAAACTCTTTCAGAGCGACAGCTGGGGCGGATGAGTGACGAGAGGGCGTAACGTCCGCCCGAGGGGAGGGGCCGCCAGCGCTACAGCACACCGCACCGACGAGCAAGAAGCAGGACATGGCTTGGAGCGGGGAGGTGAGAGACCCCAGCCCAGCCATGCGGGAGCCCACGGGGCAGTAGCTCGGAGCGGTGTAGCAGTATTCCACAGCCCTTGGAACAGAACACTACCTGACCCTCACAGCTCTCCGGATGGCCCCCCCCTCGTTCCCCCGCACAGCTGATTCCCTCGTCTAAGCATCAGGACTTCGGAGGTATCCGGGGATGTTTCTAGCAGGAGATACAGCAGAGAAAAGGACGGTAACTTCATTAACATCACAATGTCTCGGCAGAGTAATATATATGTATATAGGGGAAAGCAATCAATGTGAAAATGGAGACAGCTTAAGCTGGTAAGGGGAGTCTTGCATACATAGATGGTTAAAGCGTTTGATGTAAGGTGTGCACTAATGTGGCTGGGTGTTCCCGCTGAGTAGAGTTGAACCTCAAGTGTCCTAAAGGGAAGTTTTTTTTTGCATGGCCGGATAAACCATAAACAGGACTGCAGTTTTTTCACATATGCCTATATCGAAAGCTGCTTGATTTATTTTGAGTCAGGAACCTAGAAGGCAATGTCCTAAAGACAGTGGTAGATCCGCTGGGTTGACACATTATTATCCCCGCAAGATAAAACTGATTAATACATCACAGACTATCCCAAAAATCGCATATGACAATTACACATGTGAAACAACACGCTGGAAAAGTCGCATGGTTCTAAAAATTATGGCGATAAACACATATTGATAAGGAGAGTCGCATATAGATATGTGGAGGAAGCCTCTGAGGGTCCACTTTTATCCTGTTGAGATTGCACCTGCTGAGAGAAGTATCCCCACCTGTGAGCAACATTGATTGCAGAATCAGTTTATACATATTAGAGCACGGACATAACGGAATGAGTTAGAAAAAGCATTTTTTTTTCCGCTCTTTTTTTCTCTGGCATGCTTGGAGGTGATCAGAGAAGCAAATCTGATTTAAAGAATCCTAGAAGAAGATATAGCAAGGATGAATAAACTGTAACGGGATGTATTCGCTACCACACATTTTTAGGCCCAAACGCATGGCTGGATATATCTGGGGCAGGAAATTTAAAGGTGCAGCCCCAAGATATTGATGGCTCTATGGGATAGATGCGTATTGTCTCTGCAGCAGACAAACTGAACAAAACAAGACAGACTACCTCAATTATACATGACATTGTACATCTTAAACAGCACGGTGAAAAGTCGCATGAGTTGATTCCGGGACCTGTTCTCAGATCAATGCGCATTTTCCCCCGGACCTCTTATATATCTAATTTTTTTTTTCCTTTCTCTCCTTCCTGTGGGGTATACGTTTGAAATAAGGCTTGGGGGCCAATTCTTACAGCCTGTCGGTCAATTCTCCTTGTACTGGGCCTGGTACATCAAGATGGCACGTTGCTAAAGACACTCGATAACATATTCGGACGACTCTGCGCTCCCCAGGTTCCACAGGCCTATGCCTAGGGGAGGGTTGGCACAACACGAGGTCGCCCTTAGTCTAAGCAAAACATCCCCCCAGGATATATATTTATACCATTTAGAGGGGGTAATAACTTGGGGAAGCTGTTAAAGTAATAATAACGGGGTGCAGTATTAATCTACTGAGAGAGGAAGTCAACTGTGAGGGACCCCCGGGCAGTCAGCCAGTGGAACACAGGCATATGGTAGGAGGTAGGTTGGTAACCCCTAAGCAAAATTGGGGAGCAAAGAGATAAATAGGATTAATTAGCCACATAGAAGGCGAATCGCAGGAGGAAGCGACTTCAATGAGGATTCAGGACTAAAAGGAAAGAGTTACTGGGGTGCTCGGTTTCATATAAGTTTGAAATATAGTGAAATATGAGTAAATCAGCGAACAAGATGGCGAAAAGTGGAGCCTCACGAAATTTAAAAGATAAGAGCTATGATACGACTATTCAACAATATATGACACAAGGAGCAAGCCCCAAAGAATCGGGATCGGATAAAAGGCAACCAACCATCTCAGATTACAAGAAGGGAACAGGAAAACATAAGGGCGGAGGAGCACACCAGGACAGGGAGGACACAATAACACATAGCGAATGGGAGAGTAGTAAAATGGAAGAATCAAGGACAGAAGATCTCCCCCCCTCAAAAGGAGAAATGGCGGAGATGCTCTTAAAACTGGAGAATGCAATTAAAACAGATATTAGGGGACTTCGAGAAGATTTGGGAGGACTACTAGAGAGAGTAGAAGCTACAGAAAATCGCATCGACCTCCAAGCCTTAGAGTTAAACAAAGTGTCAGATCAATTAAAAATATTACAACTAACACAAAGGAATATGCTCTATAAATTGGAAGACCAGGAGAATAGAAGCAGAAGGCAAAACTTGAAGCTCCGCTCGATTCCGGAAACTAAAGGGGAAGATTTAAGATCAATACTAAATAGCATTCTATCCCCCTGCTGGGGAAATGAGACGGGAGCCCCCCTAAGGATCGATAGAATTCATAGAATCGGTAAAGCAAGAACTGGAGATTTGGATAGACCGAGAGATATAATTGTGCGGTTCACATTTTTTGATGAAAAAGAGGAAATATGGAAAAAGTTAAGGGGAAAAACCCCACTTGTGTATGAAGGTAGAGAAATACAGATATTTCCGGACATTGCACCCGAGACGCTTTTAAGGAAAAAACTTTTGAAACCCCTGTTAGTCGAACTGCAAGCCCATAACATTAAATACAGATGGGGTTTTCCTGCTTGCTTAATAGGGAACAAAGATGGTAAATCAGCAAAGCTGAGTTTCCCGGAAGATTTGGAAGAGTTCTGCGAGAAATTGGGAATATGCCCGCCTGCACTTCCAGGCTGGCAAGATGAAATAATTGGCTCAATGTAGGGGGAGGGGGGAAAGGGTTTGGGGAAAGGAAGAGGGGTGAAGGAGAAGGAAAGAAGGGAAGATATAAATCAAAACAAGGATGTGGAATTTAATACCTCCCGTCTCAGGGGAAGAGGCGGGAGAGGCGCAGGCGAAAAAGCCCCAAACCCTCATAACAAATAGATTAGGAGATGGTAGGGGTATGTACGACCATTAACCTAACAAGGGCCGATAATAGGCCATTGGGGTTGGGGGGAGGGGGGAGGGGGAGGGTTGGCGCGGGGAGTCAGGGGGGGGGGGGGGGAGGAGGGAGGCGGGAGGGTGTAAGGTGGGGGAAGGAAAGTAAAGTGGAAAGAGGGGTTAGGGAGGAAAGAGAAAGAAAAATAATGTGGACCACCCAAATAAACATGAGACAAAGTACCTTTGCAGGGCTGGGGAGCACTAGGACAAATAGATGGGTAACAGCAAAATAGACGGCTTGAAATTTATGTCCTATAATGTTAAGGGCATGAATACCCCAACAAAACGCCATAAGATCCTAGCAGAGCTAAAACGGTATGAGGCCGACGTTGTATCCCTCCAGGAGACTCATATCTCCCTCACATCAAACATAAGGCTGTACTCTAGCAACTATCCGGTCTGGTATTATAGCGATACCATATCGGCTAGAAGTAGAGGGGTAGCGATAGGGTTCTCTAAAAGTACAAGATTTCAATTAAGTGAAAAAATGTGCGATGCAGAGGGAAGATATCTGTTTCTAAAGGGTACTCTAGAGGAACTGGAGTGTACTTTGGTAAATATATATGCACCCAATAGCAATCCAATCAGTTTTTTAAATAAGACATTAAATAAACTTATGAATTTTAAAACAGGCTATGTAATTATGATGGGGGATATGAACTTCGGCCTCAATCCGGAAGTAGATAGTTCATCGGATGCAAAGAAGATGAGAAGCTCTGCACATAAAAATTTACTACAAAAGCTGTACAAAAATCAATTAGTAGATATATGGAGAGTAAAGAATCCTCTGGTACGTGACTATTCCTTCTATTCTACAGTCCATGGGACGTATTCACGTATCGACTATATTTTCATAGACCATGGGCTATTGGAATATGTGACGGACACGGGGATAGAAGTTATGACCCTCTCGGACCATGCTCCGGTAAAACTATGCTTGAATATTTCAAGGATAGGAAGGAAAACCTCTACATGGCGGTTGAATGAAGAGTTGCTGCTTGGGGAGGAGGACAGAATAAAAATTGCGAGTGCGATCGAACAATATTTTATACATAACGACACAGAGGAAATCAAAAGCCATACGTTGTGGGATGCACATAAGGCCTATATAAGGGGGATACTGATATCTATGGGATCTAAAAAGAAAAAAATGAGAGCCGAAAAAATCAACAATTTAATGAGAGAGATACACCAGTTGGAACAGGTTCATAAAAAAAGTAGGTTACAAAAAGATCTGGTACTTAAAAAGATATTAACGGCAAGGATGGAGCTGAAGGACCTTCTAGACCAAGAAGCTAGGATGGTGTTTAAAGGATTGGCCAAGGAACAATATATATGGGGAGATAAACCAAGTAAGTTTCTAGCTAGAATGTTAAAAAAGAAAAAAGGGAAAAATTTTATTGGGGTAATTAAGAATAAAAATGGGAAAATGTTCCATACCACCAACGATATAGCAGAAATCTTCAGATCATACTTTGAGGGGATATTCTCAGATAGTAAGGTAGGTGCAAATAACGGGGAGAAAGAGAAGAAGATTAGGGAATTCTTGGGAAAAACTATACTCACTAAAATTACCCCCACGGAAAGGGAGATGCTCGAAAGGCCAATCTCGGAAGAAGAAATAGGGAGAGCACTATTAAAATCAGCTATAGGAAAATCCCCGGGACCAGATGGTTTTACAACATTTTATTACAAAACATTCAGAGAAGCCCTTGTCCCCCAAATGTGCCGGTACATGAATGGTTTGGGAGAAGAATATGGAATGAGTAGGGAAGATTTAATGGCAACAATTACATTAATCCAGAAAGAAGGCAAGGATCCCACGCAGTGCACTAGCTACAGGCCGATCTCGCTGTTAAACGCAGATACAAAACTCTATGCTAAAGTACTTGCAGAGCGAATGAAGGATTTAATGACAACACTGGTTCACCCAGATCAGACAGGATTCATAGGGGGTCGGGAAGGGAAGGACAACGGAATAAAGACACTCCTCCTACTCCAGAAGATGCGACAGGGTGGAACCCCCAGTCTGCTTCTGTCGCTGGACGCACAGAAAGCCTTCGACAGAGTAGACTGGGGGTTTATGTTTAAGACACTGGAGAAGATGGGGTTAGGATCAAAGATGATACAGAGGGTGAAGGTATTGTACGAACACCCAAAGACATGTATAAAAGTTAATGGGTGTGAGTCAGAGTCCTTTGAGATGGAGAGGGGTACAAGGCAAGGTTGCCCGCTTTCGCCCCTCCTATTTGTGCTCTCTTTGGAACCACTTTTAGCGGCAATAAGGGGAGACCCCGGAATAGAGGGGGTGAAAGTGGGAAAAGTTGAATACAAATACTCCGCTTTTGCGGACGATATATTATTGTATTTAAACAACCCCAAGACATCTATGCCAGAATTATTAAATCTACTAGACCAATATGGGGAAGTGTCAAACTTTAAAATTAATAGGTCAAAATCGGAGATAATGAATATTAATATTAGCAAGCGAGAGGCACTAAGTATGCAACAGAATTGGAAAATCCAGTGGAGGAGCGAACTGAAATATTTAGGGATAAAACTATCAAAAACAGAAAGGAAAATGTACCGCTGTAACTACATTCCGTTATTAGATGAGATACAGGCAGAATGTAAAAGGTGTAGTTATAGACCACTATCGTGGTTGGGGAGAATAAACTCATTAAAGATGATAATATTCCCTAAGATCCTATATAGGTTTCAGATGCTCCCAATACCTTTGTCCAATGTATACCTATCGAAATTAAAAACCATCCTAATGAAATTTATCTGGAAAAATAAAAAAGCTAGGGTGGCCTTCGCGACACTTCGACAACCAAAAAATAGGGGTGGAGTGGCAATGCCAGACGTGCAGACTTATTATGAAGCAGTTGTAGTGTCCAGAGTGAGTGAATGGAGTAGAAGGGATAACACAGAGAAAAGATGGGTGAGATTGGAACACGAATTATGCAGAACAAAATTGGAGAAGCAAATTTGGAACCCACCACATGAGAGAAGTGTATTTTTGGAAGGGAACAACATTACACGAAACACGTTGCGGATTTGGGATAAGATATATAGGCAATTTAATGGGAAATACAATTCACCACTTATAGCGTTAAAGCACAATAATTTTTTTTTACCAGGGTGTCAGGAGATAGGAGGAAACTGGGTCAAGGAAGAGGTAAAATTAAAAGATGTAATGAAAGGGGAAGGGATAGCACCATATCACGAGTTGGCACAAAAAAAAGAGATGATGATAATTGATGAGTGGAGGTACGCACAGCTTTCAAGTTTTATTAAAAAACTCCCCCCACAGATTAGAACAGCGGAAGATTTAACTCCTTTGGAACAATTATGTTCATTAAAGACATCAAAGAAAATTGTTTCGAGATGGTATAGAACGCTGGTGGAGGGAGTAGAGCTGGGGGTACCTGTGTACATCAAAAAATGGGGGAGGGAACTAGGAACACAACCAGATAACACAATATTAAGGAAAATATTTAAATTAGTGCATGGCTCAGCGGTAGATGCTGGAACTGCGGAAATGAGTTTCAAATGTATGACGAGATGGTACTACACCCCAGAGAGGAAAAGTAAATTTCAGCGGGATGGTGTTAGGGAGTGTTGGCGGGGATGTAAAGAGTTGGGCACGATGACACATCTGTGGTGGAGTTGTCCAAAAATAGAACTGTACTGGAACCAAATCCTAGCCTTCATTAAAGAGATTACTAACAAAGAGGTGAAAGCTGATCCCTGGGTAGTGTTATTCCATGGGACAAAAATTGGGCTCAGACAATATAAGGAATCGGTGATTCCCCATTTGCTGAATGCAGGTAAAAAACTAATACCGAAAAAATGGCAAGAGAAGGAGGCCCCGTCAATGTGGGAATGGGTGGATGCGGTAGAAAAGACCTATAAGATGGAGTGTTTGAGAGTCAGCTTGGAAGAGCGGAGTAATACACCAATCATAGAGAAATGGAAGTGTTGGGCAGATTTTAGGAAGAAATGGCTCATCTCAGAGGGGTTGAGAAAGCCCTAAAATAGGTGTAGACAAGATACAATAAGGTACAAACTAGATAGAAATTAAAACTCTCACAGGGAAAACAAGATAAGGTGGTCCACAGATAGGAAGGAGGGGGGGGGGGGGGGTCGAGGTAAGAACTAGAAGGGGGATAAGATGGGAGTGTGATACCGGAGGGATGATATGGTTATTATGAAGGTTGTTAGCCTGGCATTAACACTCTCAAAAAAAAAAAAAAAAAAAAAACTTGCCACTATGATGTGACTGCATGGAAGGGACGCTGAGCTGTAAGCTGAGGTGGTCCCATGGTTATTAAATTGATTTCACTGAGTGGTTAAAAAAAAAAAAAAAAAAAAAAAAAAAAACTCTTTCAGAGCCAACCACCTCTTCCGAACAGAGTTTAAACCTTTCACATTACTGGTAAAAAATTTCAGCGACATAACAAATTAAACTGGTGATAGAGCATAGAAAGCATTACAGAACAGTCAGTGGGTATTGAATCCCATGTGGTAGGGAGTAAGAAGCAAGAGGAGAAAAAGAAACAAAAGAAGAGAGGGAAAAAAATCCTGACACTCTGGAGAACATCAATATAATAGCAATATAGACAGTGACAATCAGCAAAAAAATTGCGGCTATAATATATATATATATATATATATATATATATATATATATATATATAAATGTAAAATTGAGTGGAGTCACAAGAATATGTGAGGCACTGGAGAAAGGCTATAGGCAAAAAACAAAAAGACAAAAAAAAAAAAAAGACAGTCTATGGAGAGACCGCACAAACGAAAAGAAAAAAAATATATATAAATGACATCCGAAGAGAAACCTGGAGAAAACCTCCAGGAAGCCCAGGTCTGAGCCTGGGGCCAGAGCGGGGGTCACGAAAACCACCTAGTATGTGGGAGGGGGGTCTAGAGGCCACCCCCCGCCTTCCATAGCCAAAAAATCTGATTCAGCCAGCCTACAAAAAAGAACCAAGCAGCTGTGTAGGAAGAGAGGAAAAAAATAAAATTAAAAAAAGTAACAGTCAATATGCAACATAGCAGAACTATAAACGGAAAATAATGAACAATGAACAGTGCCCCCCGTGGGTGTCGGGGAATAGGTATGGGGGATCCACCATGGTATTATGGCCAAAAACTGCACCATGGAAAATCCAACAAAGCCCCATCAGAGGGGGTAGATAAACTCAGTTGTGTTCCGATGCGGTGCCCCTCAAGTCGGGGGTCTGAAGGACGGTCTCTGTTGAGGGGTGAGTTTGGATCTAGGAGGCTTCGATCGGACTGGGGTCCAAATCCGGGCTGGAAGTGCACACGGCCGAGGAGTAGAGGGAAGCGGAGTAGGCTCTTCATCTGGAAGAGGAGGGAGGCCAAGGCTGCGCAGGAAGGCATCGCTTTCATGAAGATCACGAAGAGAGAATTGAGTGCCTTCTCGGGTCACTGAGAGGCGGAAGGGAAAACCCCACCTGTACGGGATCTTGTGGGTTTGGAGATAAAGCGTCAGTGGACGGAGGTTCGTTCGTCTCGCTAGGGTAATGGGCGAGAGATCATTAAATATTAGAATTTTGGCTCCTTTAAAGTCCAGCCTGGGTTGGTTACGAGTGGCGAGCGTGAGAGCTTCCTTGCTTTCGAAGTAGTGGAACTGCACCACCACGTCCCTTGGGTTAGCACTTGCTGGGGGTTTAGGCACCAGTGATCTGTGAGCCCTGTCTAATCGCCAATCAATATCCAGAATTTGAGGGGCCACCACGTTAAACAAGCTCAGAAGGTAGGAGCGGAGATCCCTGTCCTCTACCGCTTCAGGGATGCCTCTGATACGCAGGTTTTGTCTGCGTTCACGATTTTCGAGGTCTTCCTGTTGTGTTTGGAGTTGAGAAACAGTGCTTATCAGCGGCATTATCATCCTCTAACACTTGGACATACTGAACCAGTTCATCGAATTTAGTCTCTAGGGTGTCTGTTCGACCGCTCAATTGATCGATCTCACCTCTCAGCTCCTTGGCAAGTTTCCCAACTTCCTGAGTTATGGAGTGGGTGATAGCTTTGAGCAGGGATTGGAGTTTAGCGTCTAGGACATCTGCCGTCAACAAGGTGGGTGAACCCTGGTCTAGGGTGGGCGAGAGAGCATCCGGGATGTTCAAATCTGGTTTGTGGCGAGGATGAGGGTCTGATGCAGGGTCTCCCTCCAGGTGGGAGGAGGGGGCGGGTTTGTGTAGATAGCGGTCCATGGTGGATGAAGATTGGGGGAGAAGTGCAGAAGCGTAGGATTTTCTTTGGTCTCCTATTTTCCCCATGAGGTGCACGGCTGGGCTGGGTGGGTGAGGATGTGACTCCCGGAGGTAGTAAAGCTGCAAAATGTTGAACAGGAGTCTTAAGAAGGCGGGGGTGAGGACATAGCCCCAGAAACACATGGTTGGCATAATAGGGAGATTCTCACATGTTCTTATAGTCAAGAGGCCTGGCCAGGTTGGCACAGGAGTGGAAGGGGGGAGCAGGAGAGGCACGGGGAGAACAGGGGGGGATGGGGGCAGAGCAGTCAGCCCAGATGAACGTGGGGGGAGGTCAAGGACACAGGGGAGATGGGGGATGGATGCAGGAGAGTACCTGGTTAGAAGGCAGGAACACTATGCTGAAGAATAATGAGTCCAGGCAGGGGTCAGACGCAGTAGGGAGGAACTGTCCGGAATCCTCCAGGGCCCCCTGACGGGCTGCACCACAGGTGGAGGTCGGTGGTGGATGTAGATCGCCACAACAGGGTCTGCCAGCACCTCCGCTGGCCGAGTGGGCTGAACAGGCCTGAGGCCTAAAGATGGCAGCCGGCTGTGTGTGTGTGGGGCTCCGCGATAGGCCTCAGCATGGCCGGATCGTCTGTGGATGCTTCAGGCACCTCCGTAGGTGGGCCTCTTCCTGGATGGCGATAGGGATGCGTCAGCCGCGCCGCAGCACAGCGGGGGCAGCGTGGAGGTCTGGAGACAAGGTAGGCCCCAAGATGGTGGCGGTGATCCGGCAGCCAGGAGTAGGCCACGAGCCTGAGCGGGGCTCCCGCGGTCGGCGAGAAAAACGAAACCCCCCCCCCCCCGGGATGATGCGGGGAGGTTCCGGTACTCACCGGGGGGCGTCTAGGGCTCTCTCCCTGCACGGATCGTCCCGATGGCGGTAGATTAGCCGGCGGTTGTGTCGCGCTCTTCATTTCTTAGTGACCCCAATTCCCCTTCCCATTTCCCTAGATATGCTGGTAACTCCAAATCTCCCTCACGTCTTAGTATTTTATATATTTTTGATACCCTTTTTCACCAAACACTGTGCATCCTTGAACAATTTCTCTAGTGGTCTTAGCTGAGACAATCCTCGTAAGGGCTGTGAAAGCCCCTGTGTGAAATGTGATAATTGGTTTTGTCTCCATCTATCTAATGGTTTGTGCCCCCACTCTTGAGTGATTTCCCTATACGTGAATATCCTATTCCCTTTAATCACCTCCTCTAATAATATTTCTTCTCTCTTTGCCCATCTACTAAAATATAGCCGCTCCTCTTTCCCTGGCAAAAAATATTCTGTGTCCAACAGTGACATTAATGGGGAGTTATATGACCAATTATGTGACTTATTTATTTTATCCCATGTTTTAAATGTGTGTCTTGTTATACTACTAGTGCTTACTCCTAAATTCCGTGCGTGAGATGGTATCCAAATCATTTTTGCCAATTCCGTCCCGCTTAGTCTAGTTTCTAACTCCGCCCAACTCTTCTCTTTCTGATTATGCAGCCAGTCCGCTATTCTAGATATTACTATCGTTTCATAGTATTTTTTAAAATCAGGTAATGCCACTCCTCCTCTTTCCTTTTCCTTTACTAGGACCTTATACGCAATTCGATTTTTTTTTGGGGACCATATAAATGACAAAACCAGAGATTTAAATTTTCTGAAAAAACTCCCCGGGAGCGGGATGGGGATCATTTGAAATGTATAAATTACAATTGGCAATATAAACATTTTTATTACGTTTATTTTGCCCATCCATGATAATGCTTTGTACTTCATCCTTTTCATTTGCCCTTTAATTTTATTTAAGAGGGGCATGTAATTAGCTTCATACAAATTAGACCTTTGTGCCGTTAATTTTATCCCCAGATAACGCAATTCTCCACTACACCACTTAAAAGTCAGAATTGTGGAGAGAGCTCTCTGCTCTATCTCTGATAGGTTCAAGTTTAGAATTTCTGACTTCGACAGGTTAATTTTAAAATTTGAGAGTCGTCCATATTGTTCCAGTTCTTTAAGTGCAGACGGGATCGATGTTCTGGGGTTTGCTATATATAGCAATAAGTCGTCGGCAAATGCCGATGCCTTATATTCTCTACCTCCCACCCCGATTCCCCGAAGATCCTGGTTCCTTCGGATCGCTACTAGGAGGGGCTCCAGCATAATCACAAAGAGAATCGGCGATAGGGGACATCCCTGTCTCGTGCCGTTGAACAATTCAAGGGGGCAAGACAGAGATCCATTCACCCTAATCCTGGCAGTCGGCTGAGTATATAACGCATTTACCCATCTCATCATTCTCTCACCCAGTCCCATATATTTTAGGGTCTTATTTATAAACTCCCAATCCACTCTATCAAAGGCCTTCTCGGCATCAACAGATAGAAGTAGTGTGGGGGTCTTCCTTCTAATTGCTTCTTGAATCAAAATGATCGACTTCAAGGAGTTATCCCTCCCCTCCCGTCCCTGAACAAATCCCACCTGATCGGTATGTATCCAATCAGGGAGGAGTGTTTTCAATCTCTCTGCCATTATTTTCGCATAGATCTTCACGTCCGTATTTAATAATGATATCGGCCTATAACTCTCCAGAGCTGCTGGGTCCTTACCCTCCTTCAGGATCAATGCAATGTGGGCGAGCAGAGCCTCTTCTCGGAAGACCCCCCCCCCCCCCCACTGCATTAAAATATTTGCAGAGTTTTGGTGCCAGAAAACTGCGGAATTTTTTATAGTATAGGATGGAATATCCATCTGGGCCGGGGCTTCCACCCAGGGCTATATTTTTAATTGCTCTCTCTACTTCCCTTACTGAAATAGGGGTCTCTAATTCCTCCATCTCCTCCCTCGTACCTTTTACAAAGTTGAGGTTCTTGAGATATTCCCTAATGGCTTCTTTCTTTCTTCCCCCCCCGTCGCCCCCTCTGCTATTGTTTTCTGACAGTGGTGACTAGTTACCCCATCTCTCCCCGTTCCCGTCAGAATACACTGATTAGCGCTGCAGCTGCTGATCAAATACTGCAGCATAGCAACAAATTTCATATATTTTTAGTCAAGGTCAAACCATCATGAGGCAATATCACTTACTACTTAACAAGGAATTTCATTGTATTACTATAGGTGGACACTAATAGTTGCCCTTAATCTGTTTTAAAGTGATTGTAAGGGTGTGTTCTTTTTTTTTTTAAATAACAAACATATACTTGCCTCCACTGTGCAGCTCGTTTTTCACCTGGTCATCTGGGGTCCCCCAGGGACTCTCTCGGCTCCCCCACACATCAGATAACTCCCTAGGAGAAGCGCTTTCCCGGGGGGTTACCTTGCGGGCACGCTGCTGAGTCCAGCATTCGGCGTCCATAGCCGCCAAATGTATGACTTGGCCCCTCCCCCCAGCACCTGCGTCATTCGATTTTGACAGCAGCGGGAGCCAATGGCTGCGCTACTATCAGTCTATCAAATCAGGACAAGAGACACTGGCCGGAGCAAATTTCGGGGCTCAGATAAGTATAAGGTGGGCTCGGGGGTGCTGCTGCATTAAAAAATGTTTTTCACCTTAATGCATAGAATGCATTAAGGTGAAAAACCGCAAGGGTTTACAACCCCTTTTAGATAATATTTTGTATATGATGTCCAGTTTCTTTATTCACTTCTGTACTGGGCACTTTCATCCCCTTACTGCCCAGACCAATTTTCAGCTTTCAGTGCTGTCGCACTGATGAGGAGACACTGATGGGCGGCAGGGATAAGGAGCCACTGATGGCCACTGATGGACACTGATAGGCAGCACTGATGGGGCTGCACTGATAATTAGGGCACTGATGATCAACATCCTGATTATCTGTGTAAATGTCACACTGTGATAGCTGGTGAGAAAAGGAATGCCAATAACTGGCAAGCTTGTTTACATGTGATTAGACACAGCTGATCACATGGTAAAGGGGTGCTGTGAATTGGCCCTTTACCTCAATCTGTGACCAGCTGTGTCTGAAGGACACCGCTATGACAGAGTGCACCAGATGCACGCCCCAGGGGGCATGGTTCTGGGAGGACATCTATGGATATAACCGGGAATGCTGTAGCCATCTTTCGGCTATAGTGCGGGTCTGAAGTGGTTAAATTTGCCTGTACATTTGACTGTATGTATATTCCTATTATTTATGATGTTTGTTGTATTTCAACAACTTTCTTACTGTTGTAAATCTTAAAGTGGAATTAAACCATCAATTTAACAATGTAATTTTCACAAAACTGTTAAAGTATATTCCCGGCATGCTGGGATTCTCTCTGCGCTCTCAACCAAACTCAAACCATTAAAGGGCTGGTGTCATAGTTGACCACATATGCAGCATCATGGCAGCTACAGATTAAACAGAGGCTTAGTCTCAGTTCACACTAGCACAGCTTCATAGTCGCCCGACTTTGAAGCTGGGCTGTACAGTGTAAGTTCATCATGGCTTGCAAGCTACTTCTTTAATCACTTCAGCCCCGGAAGATTTGGCTGCTCAATGACCAGAGCACTTTTTTCCGATACGGCACTGCGTTGCTTTAACTGACAATTGCGAGGTCGTGCGATGCAGTACCCAAACAAAATTGATGTCCTTTTTTTTGCCACAAATAGAGCTTTCTTTTGGTGGTATTTGATCATCTCTGCGGTTTTAATTTTTTGCGCAATAAACAAAAAAAGCGTCAATTTTGAAAAAAACACAATATTTTATACTTTTTGCTATAATATCTCCAATTTCTTTAAAAAAAAAAGCTAATTATTTTTTCTCAGTTTAGGCCAATATGTATTCATATTTATACTACATATTTTTGGTAATAAAAATCGCAATAAGTGTATATTGATTGGTTTGCGTAAAAAGTTATAGCAGCTACAAAATAGGGGATAGATTTATGGCATTTTTATTATTATTTTTTTTTTTTTTTTAATAGTAATGGTGGCGATCTGCAATTTTTAACATGACTGCGACATTACGGCGGACACATCAGACACTTTTGACACATTTTTCAGATGATTGACAATTATACAGCGATCAGTGCTATAAAAATGCACTTTTTACTGTATAAATGTCACTGGCATGGAAGGGGTTAACACTAGGGGGCGATCAAGGGGTTAACTGTGTTCCCTGACTGTGTTCTAATTGTAGGGGGAGGGGACTGACTATAGGAGATGACTCACGATCTGCATCTCCTCTCAGAACAGGAATTTGTGTGTTTACACACACACGTCCCTGTTCTGCCTCTCGTGCCCCCGATCACTCGTGGCCGGCGGTCATGCGTGTCTGCTATCCCGCTTAAAGGAGCTGACGTAAAGCTACGACAGCGTGGGATCATACTGACCTGCTGCAGTATAATGATGGCTGGTCAGGAAGGAGTTAACAGAAGTCAATGCAAGTTGCTCTGAAGTAGCCTCCAAGTAGTGCAGGAACCTTTTTCTAAGTCGGAGCGACTTTGGTCGCTCCAATTAGAATGGTTCCATTGCACTGACAGTGATGTGACTTGCTAGGGGACTAAGTCGCCTGACAGGTCGCCCCAGTGTGAACCAAGCCTAAGGCCTTGTTCACACCATACTTGCATAAAGACCAATGGATACAAAATTTGCAGATTTCACTTGCAGAGACATGTTTGTTTACATCAGCTTTTACAGTATGCACGTTTAAATTTTTTTTGGACGTTGACATCAGTTTTCATGCGTGTCTTTTATGTGTCCACAATGTTAATGGCACATACATTTTTTTTATTTGCACAGAAAACTGCAAACTGCAAAATCATAGCATAATACCAGTGTTGTGTGAACAGGGGGCATAGAGAACAATTGTTTTCTTTGTGCCCTTGCAGAACTCACGTCTCGGGGGTCCAGCGATGGAACATGTGCGCAGAGAGGGTCCAGTAATATGTATGTAATATGTGTATGCAGAAGGGGTACACTAATGGAACAAGTGTGCAGGGGAGTACAGTGATGACACATGTCTGCTGACAGTGTAGTAGTAGCAAAATAAGTGTGCAGAGTGTACAGTGGTAGTTAAATATAGACATGTGCAGAGTAAAATATTTCGTTTAGAAAATGAATTTTCGTCCGAAAAATTAATTTATTTAGTTACTCCTGAAATTCGTTTTTATTTCGTTTTTCGTTCAAAAATGCATTCGTCCGAAAATCCACATGAAGTACTGTCTTTGAAGTCTTATGGTGTCTATCGAATGTATAAAGAAGATTTGACAGAGCTAGTATATAGCATACTTCGTGTGAACTTTAGAACCCTATTAAAGTCTATGGGACTCCAACGTTCGAAATCTAAAGTGCTAATTTTAAAGGCTAATATGCAAGTTACTGTCCTAAAAAGTGTTTGGGGACCTGGGTCTTGCCCCAGGGGACATGTATCAATGCAAAAAAAAGTTTTAAAACGGCCGTTTTTTCGGGAGCAGTGATTTTTAATAATGATTAAAGTGAAACAATAAAAGTCTAATATTCCTTTAAATTTCGTACCTGGGGGGTGTCTATAGTATGCCTGTGAAGGGGCGCATGTTTCTGGTGCTTAGAACTGTCCCTGCACAAAGTGTTATTTATGCAGGGAAAAAAAGTCCTTTAAAATCACTCGCAGCTATAATGAATTGTCGGCTCCCATAATACAGAGAACACTCATTGAAAGTCATTGATAAAAAAATAAAAAATAAATAAAAAAAAGCGTGGGGGTCCCCCAAATTCAATTACCAGGCCCTTCAGGTCTGGTATGGATATTAAGGGGAAGCCTGCGTCAAATTAAAAAAAAAATTGACGTGGGGGTCCCCCTAAAAATCCATACCAGACCCTTAATCCGAGCATGCAACCTGGCAGGCCGCAGTAAAAGAGGGGGGACGAGAGAGCGCCCCCCCCGAACTGTACCAGGCCACATGCCCTCAACATTGGAAGGATGCTTTGGGGGTCTGTGACCCCTCAAAGCACCATGCCCCCATGTTGATGGGTAGAGGTCGACCGATATGGGTTTTTCTCTGGCCGATGCCGATATTTAGAAATCATGGCGGCCGATAGCCGATATATGATGCCGATTTTTTTGGGCCGATATGTTAGGCCGATTTTATTTTATTTATTTTTTTCTTTTCCTTTTTTTTTTTTTTTTTTTTTTTTAATCCCCCTTGATCTAACACACCTTTCCCACTGGGGCGTTTTTCAGGCGCTTTTGGGCTAAAAATAGCACCTGTAAAGTGCCTGCAAAATGGCTCCCCTGCAGTCTGTGTGAAAGACAGAGTGCTTTCACACTGAGGCGATGCGCTGGCAGGATCTTAAAAAAAGTCCTGCAAGCAGCACGTTTGGAGTGGTGTATACCGCTCCTCCACCACTCCTGCCCATTGATATGAATGGGCACCACTGCCAAAGCGCATGCAATGCGATTTGGCAGCAGTGCTTCATGGGCGCATTTAACCTCTTCCTTGGCCGCTAGCTGGGTTATATGTGCCCCACTAGCAGCCAAATAGCACCGCTAAAATGATGGTAAAGAGCCGCTAAAACTTGCGTTTTACCATCAACGCCTGCCCGCTCCAGTGTGAAAGCAGCCTTCATAAGTGATACAGAAAATTTCTTACATTTAAACATTTATTAAACAAAACAAACCTCCAATCAGTTTACTTGTATGTATGATTTAGATTAAAAAAAAAAAAAAAACCTATATATTAAATAAAAACAGGTAGTCAAAACTTTTGGACCAAAAAAAAAAAAAAATGGGCTAACTTTACTGTTCTTATTTTATTATTTTTTAAATAGTGTATTTTTTTCCCAAAAAAATGCATTTGAAAGACCTCTGTGCAAATGCCGTGTGACATAAAATATTGCAACAACCGCTATTTTATTCCCTAGGATCTCTGCTAAAAAAATATATATAATTTTTGGGGGGTCTAATTGATTTTCTGGCAGAAAATACAGGATTTTTACTTGTAAGCAACAAGTGTCAGAAAAGATTTAGTCTTTAAATGGTTAAATTGAGAACTTCTACACACAGAGATGACTTCATTCATTCAAGTGTAAACATTGTATCATTTTGTTCTTTTCTTGGCAGCCTGCCCAGAGAGGAGGAAGACGTTTCTATGACGACTCAGGCAACTTACACTGACTTCTATACAGAAGTCATTTCAAAGTCCCTCTGTAGTTCTAAATCGGCTTTTTATCAGCACAATCGGCCGATGCCGATTATTTAAAAAACGGCAAATATCGGCCGATATATCGGCCGGCCGATATATCGGTCGACCTCTATTGATGGGGACAAGGGCCTCATCCCCACAACCCTGGCCGGTGGTTGTGGGGGTCTGCAGGCAGGGGGCTTATCAGAATCTGGAAGCCCCCTTTAACAAGGGGACCCCCAGATCCAACCCCCCTGTTTGAAATGGTAAGGGGCTACAAAAGTACCTCTACCATTTCACAAAGAAAGTGTAAAAATTGGTTAAATAAGACAAACACACTTTTGAAAAATTCCTTTATTAAAAATAAAAAAAAAGATTCCAGCGGTGGTAATCCACTCTGGCTATCCAGCGATGGATGATCATATCTCTGGGGTCCAGCGATGCGATCTAATCTAGCGCAGCGAATCCATCCATCTTCTGTCTCCACGGAGGAGACCCTGCGGGGATCCCGGCGGCCTGACAATTTTTTATATGCGGAGGGCGGGGCCACCCATCACCTGACCCCACCCCCTCTGACGCAAGGGGAAACCCGGGCTTCCCCAGTGACGTATGGGTTACCCCGCCCCCCTCTGATGTAACGGAAACCTGCTGGACCCCGGAGAGATGATCATCCGTCGCTGGATAGCAAGAGTGGATTACCAACGCTGGAATCTTTCTTCTTTTTTTTTTTTTTAATAAAGGAATTTTTCAAAAGTCTGTTTGTCTTATTTAACCATTTTTTACACTTCTTTGTGAAATGGTAGGAAAGTACCCCCTTACCATTTCAAATGGGGGGGCGGGATCTGGGGTCCCCTTGTTAAAGGGGACTTCCAGATTCTGATAAGCCCCCTGCCCGCAGACCCCCACAACCACTGGCCAGGATTGTGGGGATGAGGCCCTTGTCCCCATCAACATGGGGGCATGGTGCTTTGAGGGGTCACAGACCCCCAAAGCATTCTCCCAATGTTGAGGGCATGTGGTCTGGTACGGTTCAGGAGGGGGGGGGGGGGGCGCTTTCTTGTTCCCCCCCTCTTTTCCTGCGGCCTGCCAGGTTGCGTGCTCCGATAAAGGGTCTGGTATGTATATTTAGGGGGGAACCCCACGTCAAATTCGACGCAGGGTTCCCCTTAACCACTTCCCACCCGGCCAATGTATATATACGGCCGGGTGGGAGCCGCCTGCTCCTGATAGGACGTTCAGGAACGTCATTCAGGAGCAGCGGGATCGCGCGCGCGCGCGCCCGCGCAGCGGCGCGATCCCGATGTGCTCGTGTCACCCGGACACGGCACATCTCAGATCGGCAGGAGGGCTCTGTGATTGGCCCTCCTGATCACATGACGGCCGTGTCCAATCACGGCCGTAATGTGATGTAAACAAACAGCCGGTTGCTAGGCAATCGGCTCTCCTCTCCTCACACGGAAGTCACCGCTGAGAAGAGGAGAGCAGAACGCTGCAGCCGGCTGATGATCAGTGAGTATGGGCTGCTTTTCACAGCTTTTTACTCACTGATCATCAGTGTAGTGTAAACACACAACACACCACACAGTGAAAACACAGTCCCCACATATGTCCCCAAAACACACATGTCCCCAAAACATACATGTCCCCAAATAATAAAAACACATGTCCCTAATAATAAAAACATGTCCCCCACATATGTCCCACTAAAATCACATGTCCCAATGATTATCTGCACACATATGTACGTGATCACCTGCACACATATGTACATGATCATTTGCGTACATATGTCCGTGATCACACAAACCAATTATTATACACTTAACGGAATTTTTTTTACCAAAAACATGTAGCAGAATACATTTTGGCTTAAATTTATGACAAAATTTGATTTTATTGGATTTCTTTTCAAATAGAAAAAAGAAAATATTGTTTTTTTCCCAAATTTCCGCTTTTTTTGCGCTTATATCGCAAAAAAAAAAAACGGAGTCGTGAATAAATAACACCAAAATAAAGCTCTATTTGTGAGAACAAAATGATAACAATTTCATTTGGGTACAGTGTAGCATGACCGCGCAATTGTCACTGAAAGCGCTAGAGCGCTGAAAGCTGAAAATTGGGCTGGGAAGGAAGGGGGTGAAAGTGCCCTGTATTGAAGTGGTTAATATCCATACCAGACCTGAAGCGCCTGGTAATTGAATTTGGGGGACCCCCACGCATTTTTATTTATTTTTATTTATTTTTATCAATCACTTTCAATGAGTGTTCTCTGTATTATGGGAGCTGACAATTCATTATAGCCACGAGTGATTTTAAAGGACTTTTTTTCCTGCAGAAATTACACTTTGTGCAGGGACAGTTCTAAGCACCAGAAACATGCGTCCATTCACAGGCATACTATAGACACCCCCCAGGTACGAAATTTAAAGGAATATTACACTTTTATTCTTTCACTTTAATCATTATTAAAATCACTGCTCCCGAAAAATGACCGTTTTTAAAATGTTTTTTTCATTGATACATGTCCCCTGGGGCAGGACCCAGGTCAGCAAACACTTTTTAGGACAGTGACTTGCATATTAGCCTTTAAAATTAGCACTTTAGAATCTTTTCTCTCTGTCAAATCTTTTCTCTCTGTCAAATCTTTTCTCTCTGTCGAATATTTTCTCTATATAATCTTGGACTAATAGAGGTAAGGTTAGGCACATTCGACCACAGGTTCTATAGACACAGATTGGTATTGTCAGAGTCACGTCGAATCTCCTATTCTATATCGAACTGTTGTAACAACGAAAATAAAGCATTTATTTATGTTGGATCTTTTGTTTTTCGGATTCTGTGCTTTCGTTATCGTTTGTCAAAACGATATATATCTGAAATTCGGACGAAAACGAATGCACATGTCTAGTTAAATATAATTACATAGTAGGCAAGGTTGAATAAAGACTTTTTTCCATCCAGTTCAACCTGTGTAGGTGCACATTTGTCAGTGCCTAGAATTATTTCTCATATCCCTGAATGTTGTGTTCTTTAAGATGAACATCCAAGAGTCTCTTAAAAATATTCAAGCTCCCCGTATTCACCACCAACCGTGTAAGAGTTCCACATCCTTATTACCCTGACAGTGAAAAACCCCCTGCGCAGTTTAAGATTAAACCGCTTCATCCCTTCTGAGAACTGGTGACCAGAACTGGTCAGAATACTCCAGATGTGGTCTAACTTTTTATAAAGTGGCAGGATTATCGTTCTATCTCTGGACTATATCCCCCTTTTTAATGTGTGCTAATATTCTGACGGTTTTGGTAGCTGCAGCTTGACATTGCATGCAATTACTCAATCTGTCATCTACTAGGACCCCCAGATCTTTCTCAATTCTTGATTTCCACAGGGGTTATCCCCCTAGTAAGTAGATTACATTTATGTTTTTTGCCCCCAAGTGCATCACTTTACATTTTTCCACATTAAACCTCATTTGCCATGTATTTGCCCACTTCATTATTTTGTTCAGGTCTTTCTGTAAGAATTTCTATATCCTGATGTGAAGTTATTGCCCTGCTTAATTTTGTGTCGTCTGCAAAAACTCAGATTGAGCTATTTATCCCATTCTCTATATCATGTATGAATAAATTTAATAGAATTGGTCCCAAGACAGAACCTTGGGGTACCCCACTTACCACTCCTGACCAGTCAGCGTATACAGTATTTATCACTACCCTTTGGACACACCCCTGTAACCGTTTTTTTATTCAAGAACAAACCTTATGGTCCATGCCTGCAGACCTCTGCTTGTAGCTTAAGCACTTATGTGGAACTGTATCGAATGTCTTTGCAAAATCCAGGTAGACTAAATCCACAGACCTTTCCCTGTCTAGATGGCAGCTCACTTCCTTGTAGAATGTTAACAGATTGGTCTGATAAGAACAACCTTTCGTAAACCCATGTTGAATAAAGAAAAGGTGTTGATATTTTGGGTCTCCTATCAAAAATATCAACAAGGAATTGTGAGCATGGGAACTATTGCGGGGCACATAATAAATTTGCACATAGAGTAGTATCAAAACACTCGTTTATCTTAAAAATAGTTTATTCAAAAAAAATTATATACAAACATAAAAATATAGATCACAGTTGGTAGAGACAAGTAAGGTAATTATTCGACTAGTTTCGCTTTACAGCTTCATCAGGGTATTACCTAAGTCTGAAAATACAATAGTTTAGTATAACAGGATATTGAACATTAGTCATTACAATATAAGACAATAATCATTTTCAGATGGAGACATAATTCAATTAAAACCATTTTGAGATGAGATTGCGCCCCTATCTCTCCAGACCTATTCCAGTGGCAGGTCAAATCCAACGGTGAAAATCAAGGATAGAATCTTTTCCGACGACTGGGAGGGGGATATTGTCAGGCTAACGACCCGGCTCCAAATCTAGTTGATATTAACTATGTGTATAAAAAACATAATGTAAAATGGTGATGTGATTTTAATGAGGTTCTAGAATGGTGAATATAGCACACCGGTGATGAAAGAAAAAAGTGCTGCAAGGGGAAAGTGAGTGAAAGTGACCAAAGAGACGTGAATCAACCACAGAGGTCAAAAAGGTCCCACTTCAAATGATAAGAAGTGGCGTAAGTGTGTGCAAAGATTGGCAAGAAAATATATGTGCACCAAAAAATTGTGACTAATCACACCAAGAAAATACCGCAAGAAAGGAAAAGAAGAGAGGCAGTGGGGAGACCACCCGGTGAATATGCAATATCAGGGGGAAAAAATATATCGATAAAATAGTTAGACATAGTTACCCCTTCATTAAATTGAAGAGGGGGGAAGATAATTGGTCCCGGAGGTACAGTGCAGAAAGACTGATTTTGCCAGGGATGTAAATAGGCAGGGGATGTATAGCAACGAAAAATGCAATGCGGTTTCCTTTTCAGTTAATTGGATAATAAATGCAGAGTCCACAGCTCACCGATGCCATACTATTAAGGTAAAAGCAAGGCATATTCATGTTTCAGATCATAAATAACTACCTGTGTAGTCCTGTGCAGTATCCTATATTATTATAGCTCACCCCTGCACCAGAAGCACCTTGGGTCTCCTCCGGGTCCGGTCGCCACGACTGACTGGCATGTTAAACGCCATTATATAACCCTCAACCCCGCGACGAATACAGCGCCGTGTCGCCGGCGCATGACGTCAGCGGGGTCAAGGGTCTGTACAGGGCGCACATCATAGACCATCGTGCGCACGCGCCCGGCCGTGCCGGACACCCAAAAACATGGCCGCGCCACTCGCATAGTTGCGTCGGCCCGGGCAGTTATCCGGTCACGGGCGCATGCGCAGGGGCCATAACGGACCTGCGCGAACTGTGCCTGTAAAAGGGGGAGGGAAAAAACAAACCCCCATTACATCAGCAAGAAAACAGGTAAACCCATGCTGATCACTACTTATATTTTTTTCCTAAGTACATTTTTGGATATAGTCCCTTATCCCCTCCAATAATTTACCAATGATTGATGTTAGGCTGACTGGCCTGTAGTTTCCAGGGATTTGTTGCTGTCCTTTCTTTATCGTACATCATAGGACACAGAGCCTCAAGTAATTACTTAGTGGGTTATGGGCCTACCTTCAGGTGTTGACACTAGTATAACCAATACAGGAAGTTGACTCCCCTATATAACCCCTCCTCCTTCCAGGAGTACCTCAGTTTTTTCACCAGTGTCTAAGGTGTTGGTCACGAGTGAAGATGTGCTCTGAGGAGCTCTTAGAGGGATCCATGATGGATTTAAAGAACCTCCACAGCCAGATCCATCCTCGCCACTGAGGCCATAGGATGGTACCTGGACCTCAATTCAAGAACGAGGTTTTGCCTGTAATGCTTCTCTCTGATAGCTGGACCCTAGGAACCAGGACTCTTTTTGATCTTGTTACATTACCTAAAGTTGTCCTGAGGAGTGCTATACAAGGCCCAAAGGAGTGGAACCCCTATTTAAAAGGGCCCCAGTCTTTGAGCGTGTTAAATACAACCTGCCGTGATGGGTGAAGTTTGGATCTGCTGTTTCAGCAGTATCCTGCAGCGAGGACAAGGTAAGGGAAAAGGCTATGTGCTTTCCTTCAAAAAACCTTACATGCCTAAATAATGTTACACCTATGCAATGTCTTAGAACAGCACTGTCTCAGAACATGTGTAGCCCCAGCGAGGGGGTTCTTACTTAAAGATACTTTAAGGGATTTACACAGCAGGCTAGATGGTTGGCACAGCTGCTTAGCAGCTGAAAGGTTATCCTAAATCATACAGGGTTCAGTAGCACTTGACCCCTTTTTCTTTTTTTTTTTTTTTATCTGCTGACAGAACCCCCTCCCTCCCCCCTCTTCCCCTCTCCTCTTACAGAGGTGCTTTCTGCATCTTCTACTCACTTTTGCATCGATAGAAGGTGTCTCAGCCACTGTTCAGCAGCATACCAGCATCTTTCAGTTCAGGCAGTGTCACTCTCCCGTCAGGTCTGCAAATAGCAGACCCAAATGCCGTTTGCACGCAAACTAGGCATATTAAAGCCTGAGGGCGGGTGTTGCCGGAGGATGCAGAGGGGCTTGGTCACAGGGTCGTATGATGCTGTGTACGGGACGTAACGTCCATTCACACAGCATTTGATTACTGAGGGAGAATCGCTGAGGACGCCAATCAGGTCCACCTGAGGCTTACACATAAAGACACTCTCTTAAACTGAATCTTTCCAAGAGTGGAGTCTGTCACACTAGGAGACATCAGAGTGCTGGGCATGTAAGGGTGTAAAGCAGGCATTTCCAGTACAGGAAAAAACTATTGTGTCTTAGCCATTAAAAAGAACTGTTGGCATGAAATTGTTTTGCTAGAATTATTCTCAAGCAGATATTTGTGTGTACTTTTTGCTTTTGTACTTAGCATTATGTCTTCCAGACCTACCGTAAAGGTACCTAAGGTGTCACCCCCAGGCGCTGGGAACCCCAGTCATGCCTCCATATTGTTATCCCCTTCAGAGAGATCAACATGGCAAGCCAGGGTGAGTCATTGGAAGCTAGCGGTGGTGCAACTGCTTCACACACTTCAGCCCCTGTATACGTGACTGAAGAAGCACTTTCCTTTGCCCTGCAGGGCTTAGAAGGACAATTAGCGACTTTAATCGCATCCTCCATCCAAGTGGATAGGAAATGTCCTGGAACCCCCTCCCCCACCTTAGACCCTTTACAGTCAGTGGAGGGTCCAAACTAACTATGGGGACAAGACTAGGTATTACCCTCAGATGATCGGGAAGAAAAACAATCCGATTATTCCTCTGCGGAGGAAACAATACTTGAAGTTTCAGTTTCACAATCTGAAGTACAGAGCCTTACAGAGAGGGTCCACTCCGCTTTCATGCTATCTCTAACAGAGTTAGCTGAAGGTCCGGTCTCCTCCTTGGGTTCCTTGAAACCTTTACAGCCTTTACATGCGTTTCCTGTACACGCATTACTAGAAAAGCTTATTTATTCCGAATGGGATCATCCGGATAAGCATTTTTGCCCTCCAAAGAGATTCTCAAGTCTCTGTCCTATGGAGGAAAAGTTCACTAAAATATGAAGTTCCAGCAGTGGACGCTACGATCTCCAATGTGAATAAAAGTTTAACCTGTCCAGTGAACAATGCACATATGCTTAAAGATCCAACAGATGAAAAGTTGGAAGGTCTGTTAAAATCCTCTTTTTCCTTAGCAGGGACCTTAACTCAGCCTGCAATCGCAGCTATAGGCATCTGTCAGTCCTTAAAGGACCAGTTCACAGATTCCCTCAAAGAGCTCCCTGCACAACAAGCTCAGGAGTTGGCCGAGCTACAGTGGGGATCGAAAGTTTGGGCACCCCAGGTAAAAATGTGTATTAATGTGCATAACGAAGCCAAGGAAAGATGGAACAATCTCCAAATGGCATCAAATTACAGATTAGACATTCTAATATGTCAAAAAAAGTTAGATTTTATTTCCATCATTTACACTTTCAAAATTACAGAAAACAAAAAAAATGGCGTCTGCAAAAGTTTGGGCACCCTACAGAGTTAATATCTTGTACTGCCCCCTTTTGGCAAGTATCACAGCTTGTAAACGCTTTTTGTAGCCAGCCAAGAGTCTTTCAATTCTTGTTTGAGGTATCTTTGCCCATTCTTCCTTACAAAAGTGTTCCAGTTCTTTGAGATTTCTGGGCTGTCTGTCACGCACTGCTCTTTTAAGGTCTATCCATAGATTTTCAATAATGTTGAGGTCAGGAGATTGTGAAGGCCATGGCAAAACCTTCAGTTTACGCCTCTTGATGTAATCCCCCGTGGATTTTGAGGTGTGTTTAGGATCATTATCCATTTGTAGAAGCCATCCTCTCTTTAGCTTCAGCTTTTTCACAGATGGCATCAAGTTACCATCCAAAATTTGCTGAAATTTTATTGAATCCATTTTTCCTTCTACTCGTGAAATGTTCCCTGTGCCACTGGCTGCAATACAACCCCAAAGCATGATTGATCCACCCCCATGCTTAACAGTTGGACAGAAGTTATTTTCACTAAATTCTGTGCCCTTTCTTCTTCAAACGTACCTTTGCTCATTCCGGCCAAAAAGTTCTATTTTAACCACATCGGTCCACAGAACTTGTTTCCAAAAGGCTCAGGCTTGTCTATATGTTCATTTGCAAAGTTCAAACGCTGATTTTTGTGGTGAGGACATAGAAGAGGTTTTCTTCTGATGACTCTTCCATGAAGACCATATTTGTACAAGTATCTCTTTATAGTGGAATAGTGTACGACAACTCCAGTGTCTGTCAGATCTTTCTGGAGGGATCGTGCAGTCAAACGTGGGTTTCAAATTACTTTTCTCACAATCCTGCGAGCTGTTCTGTCTGATATTTTTCTTGGTCTTCCAGACCTTGCTTTAACTTCCAATGTTCCTGATGACTGCCATTTCTTAATTACATTCCGAACAGAGGATATTGACATCTGAAAATGCTTTGCTATCTTCTTATAGCCTTCTCCAGCTTTGTGAGCGTCAACTATTTTCAGTTTCAGTTTTTTAGACAACTGCTTAGAAGAACCCATGGTGCTGATTGTTGGGGCAAGGTCAGATGAGTCTGGCCATTTAAAACCTTTGAGATTGACATCACCTGACGATCTTCCCAGACAATGATTGAGAACAATCCATGACACTGGCAAGGCTCAGCTTTGCAAAGGGGGCAGTGCATGCTATAAATTCTGCAGGGTGCCCAAACTTTTGCAGACAGCATTTTTTTTTTGTTTTCTGTAATATTGAAAGTGTAAATGATGGAAATAAAATCTAACTTTTTTGACATATTATAAGAATGTCTAATCTGTAATTTGATGCCATTTTGGAGATTTTTCCATCTTTCCTTGGCTTCGTTATGCACATTAATACACATTTTTACCTGGGGTGCCCAAACTTTCGAGTCCCACTGTACCTAAAGCATTATGCTTTGCCATAGATGCTATAAAGGATTCTATTTACCAGGCATCACGCCTGGCGCTTGTACACATGCAAAGGACCCTTTGGTTAAAGGGTTGGTCAGCGGAAATGTCTTGTAAAAACATTCTAACTAGTTTCCCCTTTAACGGGGAACGACTATTTGGTGATCGTTAAATACATTCAAACTATTTCCAGCGGAAAGAGTACTCTCTTGCCAGTCAAAAGAAAATATAAACGTCCTTCGTTTAAACAGATTTTTTCCCCTGTGCCAAAGTCATCAACCTCTAGGCAAGGGCGACGGCTTCCGCCGTCGGACTCTACGGGAAGATCCCAGGGTCAAACCCAGGCACAAAGGAGAACCTGGGGCCGCAAGTCTACAAAGCAGAATACCAAGGCCTTGTCATGAAGAGGCATCTCCCCTCACCAAGGTGGGGGGAAGACTTCTGAGGTACTCAGAAGTCTGGCAAAGGGAAATTCAGGACAGATGGACTCTCTCCACTGTATCCTTAGGATACAAGCTAGAATTTTGAGAGTTTCCACCGTCCCGTTTTCTCAGATCAAACGTTCCCAGGGATCTAGGCAAAAGGCAATCCCTGTTGCAAGCATTAGACAGATTATTGGCTCAAGTGGTAATCATACAGATTCCCAAACAAGAGCAAGATTTGGGGTTTTACTCAAACCTATTTATGGTGCCAAAACCAAATGGAGATATCAGACCAATTCTAGATCTACGGAATCGAAATCTGTTCCTGAGGATCCGCTCCTTTCGCATGGAGTCAATCAAGTCAGTCATTTCTATTCTACAAGGAGAACTTCTGGCATCCATCAACATCAGAGATGCATATCTGCATGTCCCTATATTCCCTCCTTACCAGAGGTTTCTGCATGTTTGAAGTAGTAAAGAAGCACTTTCAGTTTGTAGCCTTGCCCTTTGGCTTGCTACAGCACCTTGAGCATTCACAAAGGCCCCACCTCTAGCCAGGTTAAGGGCACAGGGCATAACTGTCTTGGCTTACTTAGACAATCTATTGTTAATAGACCAGTGAGTGGCTCACTTGAAGAAAGGTGTAGCCATTACAAGCAGTTACCTGGAAGGTTTGGGTTGGATTCTCAATCTAAAGAAGTCCTCCTCCTTAAAGCCACTAAAAAGGCTGGAGTATCTGGGCATGATCATAGACACAGCCCATAAAAGGATGTTCTTGCCTCCCGCAAAGATCAGCTCCATACAGGAGCTAGTGAGGATGATCAGGTCAAGGAGAAATCCTTAAATTCGTCTTTGCATGAGGTTGTTAGGGAAGATGGTAACTTCATTCGAAGCAGTTCCCTATACCCAATTCCATTCGCGACTATTTCAAAACAGTATCCTATCTGCCTGGAACAAAACGATTCAAGCTTTGGACAACAGATGCCAGCCTTTCAGGCAGGGGAGCAGTATTAGAGAGAACAACGGTCCAAGGGCAATGGTCAAGAACCAAAAGAACCTTGCCCATCAACATCCTATAGATTCGAGCAGTGTATCTGGTTCTAAAAATCTGGACCACCAGGTTAAAGAATTGTCCAGGTTAAAGAATTGTCCAATCCGACAGTGCCGCGGCTGTGGCATATATCAATCACCAAGGAGGCACCAAAAGTCTCTCAGCTCAGAGAGAGGTGAACCAGATTCTAACTTGGGCAAAAAAGAATGTCCCATGCCTAGCTGCAGTTTTCATTCCGGGAGTAGAGAATTGGCAGGTGGACTATTTAAGTCGCCAGCAGTTATTCCCAGGGGAATGGTCTCTTCACCCCAAAGTGTTTTGGACTGTTTGCCAAAGATTGGGGACTCTGGACGAAGACTTGTAGTGTCCAGATTCAACACAAAGCTAGTCAACTTTGTGTCCAGGACAAGGGACCCACTCGCATACGGGACAGATGCATTGGTGACCCCGTGGGATCAGTTCTCACTGATCTATGCATTTCTGCCGATTCAGTTGCTGCCTCGACTTCTTTGCAGGATCAAGCTGGAAAGAAAGTCGGTAATACTGGTACACCAGCAGGGCCCAGAAGGTCATGGTATGCAGAGATCATAAAGATGACAGTGGAGGGTCCATGGCACCTCCCACTAAGGCCAGACCTGCTATCTCAGGGGCCCATATTCCATCCTACTTTACGAACGCTAAATTTAACAGCTTGACTATTGAGACCCACATTCTGAAGAAATGTGGGCTTCAAGGCAAGGGGTTCTGCAGATTAATCCGCCAGTTAAATCACCCTTAAGCCCTTGGGACTTAAATTTAGTTTTGTGTTACAGAAACAGCCATTCGAACTGTTACAACATATTCCTTTAGTCCTTTTGACAAGGAAGCTGGTATTTTTGGCTGCTATATCCTCAGCAAGGAGGGTGTCAGAACTGGCTGCTCTTTCTTGTAAAGTGCCATATTTGTTTATTCATGAATATAGAGTGGTGTTACGCCCTCATCTAGGCTTTTTGCCAAAAGTGGTTTCAGGCTTTCATCTGAATGAAGATATTGTCCTGCCTTTGTTTTTCCCAAGACCATGTACCAGCAAAGAAAAGTCACTACATTGTCTTGATGTAGTGAGAGCAGTGAAGATCTGTTTGAAGAAAACTGCTCAGATTCGTTAGACTGACGTCTTATTTATTCTTCCACAGGGTCCTAAAAAAGGACAGGCAGCGTCAAAATCCACTGTCACTAAGTGGATTTGGCAAGTTATAATTCAAACTTATGATTTAAAGGGAAAGATTCCCCCTTTTCAAGTTAAGGCGCACTCTACCAGAGGGGTTTGTGCTTCTGGGGCAGTGCGTCACCAGGCCTCCATGTCTCAGATCTGCAAGGCCGCGGCTTGGTCTTCAATACAAACATTTGCAAAAATTTTTCAAGTGGATGTTAGATGGTACGAGGATATCGCCTTCGGACGCAGTGTGCTGCAGGCAGCAGTATAAAGTCCTCAGGTCTGGGGGTTACCCTATGGGTTGTGTCTCCCTCCCCTCAAGTAGCATTGCTATGGGACATTTTACTAAGTAATTACTTGAGGCGCTGTGTCCTATGATGTACGATAAAGAAAATAGGATTTTTAAAACAGCTTACCTGTAAAATCCTTTTCTTGGAGTACATCATATGACACAGAGCTCCCGTCCCTCTTCTTTATGGGATGAGAGTATACTACTTATATTGCTTGGCTACAAAAACTGAGGTACTCCTGGAAGGAGGAGGGGTTATATAGGGGAGTCACTTTCCTGTATTGTTTATACCAGTGTCAACACCTGAAGGTAGGCCCATAACCCACTAATTACTTGAGGCTCTGTGTCCTATGATGTACTCCAAGTAAAAGATTTTACAGGTAAACTGTTTTAAAAATCCTATTTTTTTTTATATTGGTACCACATTGGCTTTTTTCCAATCAGCTGGTAAAAATTCTGTCAGTATGCTGTCCACAAAGATCAGGAACAATTGTCTGTCTATAACCTGACTGAGCTCTCTGAGGGCTCTTGGGTATAAGCCCATCAGGTCCTGGTAATTTATTTGTATTCATTTTATGGGCGGCACAGTGGTGTAGTGGTTAGCACTCTCGCCTAGCAGTAAGAAGGGTCGCTGGTTTGAATCCCAACCACAACACCACCTGCCTGGAGTTTGCATGTTCTCCCTGTGCCTGCGTGGGTTTCCTCCGGGTACTCTGGTTTCTTCCCACAATCCAAAGACATGCAGGTAGGTTAATTGGTTCTGTCCAAAATTGGCCCTAGTATATGAATGGGGACCTTGGATTGTGGGCTCCTTGAGGGTAGGAACAGATGTGAGTGTGCAATGTACAGGGATAGGGACAATTGTAGACAGTTTGAGCTGGATGGACTGGTGTCTTTATTCAACCTTACCAACTATGAAACTATCTAGTCTTTCCTTCACTCAGGCCTCTGTTAACCAGGAGGATATGCCCTGTGATGTGTCACTAAAGTCTCATACACACGATAGGACTCTGTACAAACTTTCCCTTGGATTTTTGTACAAAGGGCGTCGGCCCTGAACTTGTATTGCATACACACAGCAGGACTTTTTCAGCCAACTTTCACCAAACCATGTGGTTTTTCTGCTCTTTGGTCAACTTCTGTATTGTTGTCTGATCTTTTGCATTGGTTCTGAGCATGCGTGTTTGTACTTTGTACAAAAGTCCTATGGTTTTCTGTACACACGATCAGACTTTGCTCCATCGGACTTTTGTTGCCAGAAAGTTTGTCCGTTCGCACAGCCAACAAAAGTCAGATGAAAACCAAAAAAGTTTGTCCGATGGAGCATACACACAGTCGGATGTTGCTCCAAAACAGCTAATTTGCATGTTTGTTGTCAAAAAGTCTAAACGTGTGTATGGGCCTTAAAGAGGAAGTAAACCCTGATGAGTTTACTTCCTCTTTCATTCCCTGCAAAGGCAAAGCATAACGGACTACTATGCATCGCATAGTAGCCCATTATGTGTCACTTACCTGACACAGGAGCCAGCGAAGTCGCCGCTGTTCCCTGTAGTCCGCCGCATCCATCTTCTTGGTGGGGTCTCGCAGCTCCGAAGCCGTGATGACGTCACTCCCGCGCATGCGCATGCTCACTCCCGCGCATGCTCCGTCGTTGAGAATGCCGCGCTCAGTGCGCGCATGCGCCGTAGAGAGCGGTGCCTGCTTTTGGGCAAATATCTCCTAAACCGTATAGGTTTAGGAGATATTTCTTGGACCTACAGGTAAGCCTTAATCTAGGCTTACCTGTAGGTCAAAGTGTGGTCGGTACTGTTGTGGTCGGTATACCCCTCCTTTTCCTGCATAGAAATTGAGGATAATAAAGCATTTAGTATAGTTGCCTTCTCTGTGTCATCCCTAATCATCCTCCCAGCCTCGTCTTTTATGTGGGCAATGTGCTCTGACTTTCCCTTTTTACTGTTAGTGTATCTATAAACTTTCCCTCTTTCCTCTGCTATATGTCCCTCATAGTTTTTTTTTTTTGGGCTGCCTGGATTGCGTTCTTACACTGCTTATTGTATTATATTGTTCAAAGGACATATTTTTTTCTCTTTTAATGAGGCTTTTTACTTTATGGTTTAGCCACCCAGGTTTCACCTTCGCTCTTCTATATGTATTGCCCATTGGAATGCACTGTGCGATACCTTTGTTTTAATATGTTCCTAAAGCATTCCCATTTTTTCCTCCATGTTTAACCACTTGACCACTGGGCACTTAAACTTCTTTCCTAACCAGACCAATTTTCAGCTTTCGGTGCTCTCACATTTTGAATGACAATTACACAGTCATGCAACACTGTGCCTATATGAAATGTTTGTCCTTTTGTTCACACCAATAGAACTTTCTTTTGGTGGTATTTAATCACAGCTGTGTTTTTTTTTTGTTTGTTTTTTTTTGCAATATAAAAGAAAAAAAGACTGAACATTCTGTAAACAAAATTTTGCAAATTAGTAATTTTTCTTCTTAAATTTTGGCCAACATTTATACTGCTACATATCTTTGGTACAAATAACCCAAATCTGTGTATATTATTTGGTCTTTGTGAAAGTTATAGAATCCACAAGGTACCAGTCTCTGAAAATTGATCACACCTGATGCACTGACGGCATTTCTTGAGACCCTAACAAACCAGGAAAGTACAAATACCCCCCAAATGACCCTTTTTCTTTTCTTACTTCAGGGGACACAGAGCCATAGTAGTTACTATGTGGGTTATAGGGCCACTGATAGGTGATGGACACTGGCACGTCCTAAGGCAAGAAGTGTACCCCCTATATAACCCCTCCCACTACTGGAAGTCCTCAGGTTTGTAGCCAAGCAATACAAGTGTATACCAAGAAGGGAGGGACCTCTGTGTCCCCTGATGTACATCAAAGAAAAGGATTTTACAGGTAAGCTGTTTTAAAAATCCTGTTTTCTTTTCTTACATCAGGGGACATAGAGCCATAGTGTCTAAGGTGTTGGTCACGAGTAAAGATGTGCTGTGCTGAGCTCCACTGGAAGCAATCCTTGCTGGGGCTAGCCAGGCTGACCGGATCCGTTCAGAGTGTCCTTTCATGGGCTAAAGGATTGGTACCCAGGCGTCGTGTCTTAAAAAACAAGGTTTTGCTTGGGAATGCTTCTCTTTTTAGAGAGCTGGACCCTGGGATCCAGTACTTTTTGGTAGTAAGGCCATAAAGTTTTTACTGGCAGGGTGCTGTTGCAGGTCCAGGATTGTGGGTAACCTCTAGGTTCTCCTGTTCCTGAAGGTTTCAGATAACCCTGCAGCAAGGAAAGATAAGTGGAGATTTTCGTAAGAATTTCTCCTTTTGAATTATGTTGTCATGACTTTTGTGTCAGCAATGGGGGCTGTATTGAGCACTCACCACCTGATGCTGGAAACAGCGCTGTGTCAGAAGCCTTCATTTTGCCTCTCCTCCGGCCACAAGCAGATCCTCTGGTAAGAAAAGGGGGACTGGTTCTCCTCCTACTCCCCCAATGTTGGAATCTTCCCCTTCGGGGGACTTTTATGACAAACCACGCGGCCGCTTAGCTTAGTAAAACCTCCCCCACCTCCATATCAGCTGTTTGCAAGGCGCCTGAAGTCCGCCACTCACACGGGAAGACACTTTATTCTGAAAGAAGGGGGGCGTGATTAGCGCAGGGGGCGGGGCTAACGGCGTCAGATGCCAGCCACACGTGGAGGACGTTTTTAAAGCACTGTGTGTGTAGCTGCTGCTGGCTGTGGAGGGACACATGAGCGGGAGGTTGGCTTGCTTCAGGTTTGGTGACACAGGCATTCCCTTTGACACATTTTTTTCTTCACCAGGCTAGGCATTAATAGCAGCTTATAGCGCTGGACTATAACCCAGCAGTGTACATTCTTTTGCTGGTAGTGCCTCTGCTTTGTGCTTCAGGCTATGAGTGGTAAAGGGACCAGGAACTCCTCTAAGGGTTCTAAAGGGTCAATGGTTTCAAAACAAACTAAATCCATTTCCAAAAGAGTGTCATCCTCCTCTGAGAGTGATCCGGCCGGTCAAATTGAGCCATCGGAGACTGTTATTGCAGCTGCACTAGACACTTATCTAGAAGGAGTAGCATCACAAGACAGGTTGCTTGTGCACTCTCTTACTAAATTGGTTTGTTTTTACTGCCTGCAGAGCAGGCTCTTGAGGAACCCACCTCTAATTTGGGATCAATAAAACCTCCCTTCATCTGGGAATGCTTTTCCTATTCATGTATGGCTAAAAAAGCTTATGTATTCTGAATGGAAACATCCAAATAAGCAATATTTTCCTCCTAAGAAATTCTCCACACTTTATCCCATGGAAGAGGATTTCTATGAGAAATGGGGGGTTCCAGAAATTGATGCTGCAATCGCCTCGGTGAACAAGAGTCTCACATGTCCGGTGGATAATGCGTTAATATTAAAGGATCCAACAGATAAAAAGTTGGAACTTCTTTCTAAAAGCAATATGTCTTTAGCAGGTTCAGTAGCGCAGCTGGTTCTTGCGGCAATTTGTGTATCTCAGTCCATTAAGGAACAGTTTGTGGAGATACTTAAAATTCTGCCTGATCAGCAGGCCTAGCAATGAGCTGGTGTATCAGACGCACTATGTTTCACAGTAGATGCTATGAAAGATTCTATCATTCAAGCCTCACGGCTTATGTTTGGACTAGTGCATTCTCGCAGAGTTCTGTGGCTGAAAATTTGTTTAGCCGAAGCACAGTGTTAAAAGCTCTTAGCCAGTTTCCCCTTTCATGGTGAACTGCTATTTGGAGACGATCTAGATAAATACACAGCCAAAGGATCTCTAATGGGAAAAGCTCTCTTTTACCAGTAAAGAAGTTCAAACATTTCTCCTTTAAGCATGCTGCCTCACCTGTGCCAGGGGCATCACCCTCTAGGCAGTCGGCGCCTAGAGGCGATTCAGTTCGCATTGTGCGCTATACAAGTATTTCATTCATTCATTCAGTCTGAATGGCCTCAACCATCAGGTTCAAGGGGAAGACCCCAAGGGCAGAACCAGGGTCAGAAGAGATCTTGGGGCAGAAAGCCCACAAAGCAGAATGCTAAAGCCTCCTTATGAAGGGGCACCCCTGCTCGCTTGGGTGAGGGGAAGGCTTCTGCAATTCTCAAAGACCTGGCAGGAACAATGCCATGACAGATGGGTGGCTTCTGCAGTTTCTCTAGTCTCTCTTTCTAGCTCTGGATCATCTATTATCATAGTTAGTGATATCAGAGGTTCCTTTAGTGGAACAGGGCACAGGTTTTCATTCAAACCTTTTCTCGGTTCCAAAACCAAACGGAGAGGTAAAACCCATTCTAGATCTCAAAGATCTGAATCGACACTTAAACATTCGATCCTTTCGCATGGAGTCAATCCGTTCGGTTGTTTCCTTCCTGCAAGGAGGGGAGTTTTTGGCTTATTTCGATAGCAAAGATGCATATCTCCATGTGCCAATATTTCCCGCTCACCAGAAATTTCTGTGTTTCGAAATAGAAAATCATAATTTTCAGTTTGTGGCCCTGCCATTCGTTCTAGCCACAGCACCATGGGTGTTCTCAAAGATTCTGGCACCTCCCTTTAGCCAGATTAAGGGCTCAAGGCACAATGGTCCTAGCCTATTTAGACGATCTACTTTTTAATAGATCATTCAGTCTCAGGTCTAAACCAGAGTCTGGTCACAGCTGTAAACTACCTGGAATCTCCTAGGTTGGATACTCAACCTAGAAAAATCCTCCCTAAAACCATCAAGGAGATTACAGTACTTCGTGCAGCCCAAAAAGAAGTGAATCATGTTCTAGCTTGGGAAGAACGCAACATTTCTTGCCTATCAGCAATATTCATTCCAGGGATAGAGAATTGGCTGGCGGACTACTTGAGTCGTCAACAATTATTTCCGGGGCAATGGTCTCTTCACCCCGACATCTTCCTAGCGATATGTCAGTAATGGGGTATTCTGGACGTGGACCTGTTCGCGTCCAGATTCAACAACAAAGTCAACAACTTTGTGTCGAGAACGAGGGATCCGCTAGCATGCGGAACAAACGCATTAGTCTTCCAATAGGATCAGTTTTCACTGATCAATGCGTTTCCTCCAGTTCTGCTACTTCCGCGTCTTCTCCGCAGCATCAAGTGGGAACTAAAGGAGATAATTCTGCTGGCCCCAGCGTGGCCCAGAAGATCTTGGTTTGTCGAGATCATAAAGATGGCGGTAGGAGTCCCATTATGGCCAGACCTTCTCGCACAAGGTCCGGTATTCCATCCTACCTTACAGGCACTAAATTTAACGATTTGGCTATTGAGACCCATATTCTAAAGGATTGTGGTTTGTCTCCTTCAGTAGTGTCTACCTTGATTAATGCAAGGAAGCCAGCCTCCAGAATCATTTACTATAGAGTCTGGAAGGCATATATTTCTTAGTGTGGACCCCAGGAAACCTGGGGTCCACCAAACCCCAGAAAACATGTCATAGGTAGGATCCTTGATTTCCTGCGAATGGGATTAGAAATGAAGCTGACCTTCAGTACTATCAAGGGCCAGATCTTGGCCTTGTCAGTATTTTTTCAATCGCCTCTTGCTTCCCACTCTCTAGTGCGTAGCTTTCTTCAGGGGATAACACGGATTAATCCCGCTATTGAGGTACCTCTAAATCCTTGGGATTTAACCACTTGACCACTGGGCACTTAAACACCCTTAATAACCAGACCAATTTTCAGCTTTCGGTGCTCTCACATTTTGAATGACAATTACTCAGTCATGCAACACTGGACCTATATGAAATTTTTGTCCTTTTTTTCACACAAATGGAGCTTTCTTTTGGTGGTATTTAATCACCGCTCGGTTTTTTATTTTTTGTGCTATAAAAGAAAAAATACAGAAAATTCTGTAAAAAAAAGAATTTTTCTTTGTTTCTTTTATAAAATTTAGCAGATTAGTAATTTTTTCTTCATAAATTTTGGCCAAAATTTATACTACTACATATCTTTGGTAAGAATAAGTACAAATTGGTGGATATTATTTGGTCTTTGTGAAAGTTATAGAGTCCACAAGCTATGGTGCCAATATCTGAAAATTGGTCACACCTGAAGTACTGATGGCCTATCTCATTTCTTGAGACCCTAACATGCCAGAAAAGTACAAATACCCCCCAAATGACCCCTTTTTGGAAAGAACACATTCCAAGGTATTTAGTAAGAGGCATGGTGAGTTTTTTGAAGTTGTCATATTTTCCCACAATTCTTTGCAAAATCAAGATTTTTTTTACTTTTTTTTTTTTTTTCACAAAATTGTCATATTATCAGTTTATTTCTCACACACAGCATATGCATACCACAAATTACACCCCAAAACACATTCTGCTATTACTCCCGAGTACGGCGATACCACATGTGTGAGACTTTTACACAGTGTGTCCACATACAGAGGCCTAACATGCAGGGAGCGCCATCAGGCGTTCTGGAGCACCCAGGACAATTCTGACATTTCTCTCCTACATGTAAAAATCATCATTTATTTGCTAAAAAATTACATAGAATCCCAAAATATTATATATGTTTTTTTAGCAAACACCCTGGAGAATACAATGGTGGTCGTTGCAACTTTTTATCTTCCACGGTATTTGCGCAGCAATTTTTCGAATGCTTTTTTTTGGAAAAAAAAACTGTTTTGTGCTTAAAAAAAAAAACAAACACAGTAAAGTTAGCCCAATTTTTGCATAATGTGAAAGATGAAGTTATGCTGAGTAAATAGATACCTAACATGTCACTCTTCAAAATTGCACACGCTCGTGGAATGGCGCCAAACGTCGCTACTTAAAAATCCCCATAGGCGACGATTAAATTTTTTTTTTTACTGGTTATATGTTTTGAGTTACAGAGGAGGTCTAGGGCTAGAATTATTGCTCTCACTCTAACGTTCGCAGCGATACCTCACATGTGTGGTTTGAACACCGTTTTCATATGTGGGCGGGACTTACGTATGCGTTCGCTTCTGCATGCGAGCACATGGGGACAGGGGCGCTTTAAAAAAAATTTTTTTTTTTATTGTTCATTTTACTTTATTTATTTTAGTTTGACATTTTTTTCCCCAAAAATAAATTTTTTGATCACTTTTAGTCCTATTACAAGGAATGTAAACATCCCTTGTAATAGGAATATGGCATGACAGGTCCTCTTTACAGTGAGATATGGGGTCAATAAGACCCTGCATCTCACCTCTAAGCTGGGAAGCCTGAAAAAAATAAATAAAAAAAAAAGATTCTGGCTTTGATCGTATTGGCGAGTCGGTAGAAGCACCGGAGGGCGGCGGGAGGGGGCTGGGGATGTCTGTGGCTGGGTATTGCAGGGTATCACCGACTATGGCTGGGTATCTCAGAGTATGGCGTTGCAGAGTATTGCGTTGCAGAGCATTGCAGGATATTGGCGGGTGTTGCAGAGCATTGCAGAGTGTTGCAGGGTATTTGCGGGTGTTGCAGAGCATTGCAGAGTGTTGCAGGGTATTGGCGGGTGTTGCAGAGTGTTGCAGGGTATTGGCGGGGTGTTGCAGAGCATTGCAGAGTGTTGCAGGGTATTGGTGGGGTGTTGCAGAGCATTGCAGAGTGTTGCAGGGTATTGGCAGGTGTTGCAGAGCATTGCAGAGTGTTGCAAGGTATTTGCGGGTGTTGCAGAGTGTTGCAGAGTGTTGCAGAGTGTTGCAGAGTGTTGCAGAGTGTTGCAGAGTATTGCGGAGTATTGCAGAGTATTGCAGAGTATTGCAGAGTAATGGCAGGGAATTGAGGGGTTAATTTTCGGTGAGCAGCGATGTGGGCACTGCAGATGCAGCCCACATCGCTGCTGACGCCGATCTCTTCCCCCTCCGCTGTACCGATCGGTACAGAGAGGGGGGGAGGGAGGAACCGGCGTCATAAGATGACGCCGGTTTGTTTACAAGTGATCACTCCGTCATTTGACAGAGCGATCACGTGGTAAACGGCCGCGATGAGCGGCCGTTTACCGTGATCCGTGATGCTCTCGAGTGCGCGCCCCAGGGGGCGCGCGAGAGCGGAATTCTGGGAGGACGCCATATGACGTCCTCCCAGAGTTAAACAACCGCCCTGTAGCCGTCATTCGGCTATGGGCCGGTTGTTAAGTGGTTAAATTTGGTCTTATCGGCTTTGCAGAATCAGCCGTTTGAGCCTTTACGAGAAATTCCCTTGTTCTTTTGACAAGAAAGATAATATTTCTGGTTGCCATTTCTTCTGCTAGAAGAGTATCAGAACTAGCGGCTCTGTCTTGTAAAGAGCCATATTTGATAATGCATAAGGATAAGGTGCTTTTACGTATTCTTCCGGATTTCCTACCAAAAGTGGTAACAGGTTTTCATTTATTGTAATATTGTTGTTCCTTCTTTCTTCCCAGAGCCTCTATCTAGGGAAGAAAAGGCACTACATTCTCCTGATGTAGTAAGAGTGATCAGAGTCTATTTAAAGGCGACCTCTGAGGTTCACAAAACAGATATTTTATTTGCGCTGCCAGAAAGTCTAAAAAGGGGACAGGCAGCATCAAAATCTACTATTTCCAAATGGGTTTGTCAAGTCATTGTTCATGCTTACAGCTTAACAAAGAAAATTCCTCCTTTTTCATGTTAAAACACACCAGGGCGATTAGTGCCTCTTGGGCGGCGAATCATCAGGCCTCTATGGCTCAGATCTGTAAGGCTGCAACTTGGTCTTCAGTTCATACGTTTACCAGATTTTATCAAATCAATGTTAAAGTTAAAGGTCATGAGGATATTGCCTTTGGGCGCACTGATGTGGCATGAATGGGGATGGATGAGCCGTAGATGGGGATGGCGGAGCATGGATGGGATGAATGAGTATGGCTGAGTACAGATGGTACGGCTGAGCATGGATGGATGGATGGATGAGGATGGATGGCTGAGCATGGATGAGTATACTGCCCCAGTATATCTGATCCGCCCTTACGCTGACCACCTTTAGGAGATCCCTGAAATCTCATTTATTCAGGGAAGCCTATCCCACACCCACCTAACTGTCCCGGGCCGCCCCATCAAATCATTCTCTGCAGCTATTACCTTTTGTACCACCCCCTCCCTTTTAGAATGTAAGCTCTACAAGCAGGGCCCTCCCATACCTTTTGTATTGAACTGTACTGTAATTGTGTTGTCCCCCTATACATTGTAAAGCACTGCCTAAACTGTTGATGCTATATAAATCGTTTATAATAATAATAATAGGAGAGTGTGCATGAGCACAACTTCTGGAACACCACTCTAGCCGGGAGCTCCACATCGGTCCGGTCCTCTAAGGCACCTAATTGCGGCTTTATCCAGCGGAACCCTTCTGTGAGACCCCCACTGACCTCAAGACAACACTGGGCACCCGCCTGTATGTCGGGATCCCACCCTAAAAATGATGTTAACCGTCAGCTAAACTTCAGCCTGGTCACCCCTGAGACTTCCAAGATGGTGGCCGCAACAAATCCACGCGGAGACACCGCTATTCAACCTAGCACTGCGGACCCGCCTACGAATGCCCCATTATCTGTGAGTAACATCCAGAACATCTTTTCTTCCCCTGCCTCAACAGAATCACTCCTGGGCAGAATGCAGACTGGGAATCCATACTCTCCCCTGATTAATACCCCCAACAGCATGCCTGACTCACTAAAGGCCTCTCCCATACAGCCCAATTGCCCCTCTGAAATGGCTCAGCTATTAAGCAGCTTCTCTGACATGCTAGCTGCTGGACTAGCGTAAAATGCAATGCAGATTACATCCTCAATCAAAGCAGACATTCAGAGCCTGGGGGCCAGAATGGATGCCATTGAGCAAGTAGTAGATGATTCTACAGCACAAACAAACCAGAACACCGCATGCATCCAGACATTACAGGACCAACTTGAAACTGCTCTCTCCAAAATATTATATTTAGAGAATAGGAGCAGACGTTACAACTTTCATATCAGAGGCATACCCAAATCTAACAATGACGTTTATGACACCATCAAATCCTTAACCACTTGCTTACTGGGCACTTAAACCCCCCTCAGTCCCAGACCAATTTTCAGCTTTCAGCACTGATGCACTTTGAATGACAATTGCGCGGGCATACAACACTGTACCCAAATGAAATTTTTATCATTTTTTTCCCAATAGAGCTTTCTTTTGGTGGTATTTAGTTACAGCTCGGAGTTTTATTTTTTACTAAACAAACAAAAAAAGATGCAAAAAAAAAAAAATCATGTTTTAATAGTTTGTTATAAAATTTTGCAAACGGGTCATTTTTCTCCTTCATTGAAGTGCGCTGATTAGGCGGCACTGATGGGCTGCATTGGTGGGCACTGATGGGCTGCATTGGTGGGCACTAGGGATGAGCTTCGTGTTCGAGTCGAACGCATGTTCGACTCGAACATCGGTCGTTCGTGCGTTCGCCGAATTCCGAACGTTTGGGCCGTTCGCGGCAAAATTCGTGTGGCCCACAATGCACTGCGATGGCGCAATGCATTGCTGTCTCACGATTGGCCAAGCATGCACTGTGACCCCGCATGCTTGGCCAATCGCAGCGCCAGTAGCGGGAAGAGCAATGGTTGGCCACAGGCATCCTGCCTGTGGCCAATCATAGCTCAGACTGTGTAGTGCACGCCCCACACTATATAAAGCTGCCTTTCAGGCGGCCTCGTGTAGTGTTTGTTAGCATCTGAAGCAGTGGGTGTTCTGTGTACCTTCAACACAGTTACACACCAATCGTTTTTGGCTGATTTACTATTTTGCTCTTGTGTAGTGGTTACTGTCTGTGCCCTGACCGCAGTATACACCACTATATTCACCTCACCTATATAGCTAGTGATCTAGCTTTAATAATAGAGCTTGCAGTCAGTAGTGTTAGTGCGTGCTGTCTGCGTGCTCTGTACCCAGTACATACCACTATATACACCTACATAGCTGTTCTCTATTTGAGCCTGATTGTCATTTGCTGGAGTTATTGGAAGTTGTGTGTGCCTCCAGCACAGCACAGTATACATCTGTATATACCCCTTTAACTCTGCTGTTTTCTTGTTATTGTCTGCGTGCCCTGACCGCAGTATACACCGTGATATTCACCTCACCTATATAGCTAGTGGTCCATCTTTAACAATAGAGCTTGCAGTCAGCAGTGTCACTCAGGAGATAGTGCGTGCTGTGTGCCTGCTCTGTACCCAGTACATACCGCTATTATCCACCTACATAGCTGTTCTCTATTTGGGCCCGATTGGCATCTGCTGGAGTTATTGGAAGTTGTGTGTGCTTCCAGCACAGCACAGTATACATCTGTATATACCCCTTTAACTCTGCTGTTTTCTGGTTATTGTCTGCGTGCCCTGACCGCAGTATACACCGTGATATTCACCTCACCTATATAGCTAGTGGTCCATCTTTAACAATAGAGCTTGCAGTCAGCAGTGTCACTCAGGAGATAGTGCGTGCTGTGTGCCTGCTCTGTACCCAGTACATACCGCTATTATCCACCTACATAGCTGTTCTCTATTTGGGCCCGATTGACATCTGCTGGAGTTATTGGAAGTTGTGTGTGCTTCCAGCACAGCACAGTATACATCTGTATATACCCCTTTAACTCTGCTGTTCTATAAAAAAGGCATCTGCAGGAGTTAGTGGGTGTTGTGTGCCTCCAGCACAATATAAACTACCCAACTACTGTTTTACCCAACTCCCTTCAGGCCATTACCATGTCTGGAAGGCCAGCAAGGAGAGGCAGACAGGCGCGAGCCGATAAAAGAGGGCAAGCAGGCTCTGTGTCTAGAGACAACAGTGCTGGTCGGGGACGCGGTGCATTGTCATCAGCACGTGGCCATGGGACATGCTTGTCCTTCTTTTCTGCAGCTGGACATGTTGAACCGCAACATGCCAACGACTTGGTAGAGTGGATGACCAAGCCCTCTTCATCCTCCTCATCCTCTCTCACCCAGTCTCAGGGTAGTAGAAAAGCAGCTGCTAACACATCGTCGTCCCTCCTCTCAATGTCATCATCAGTGACTCCTTCCCTAGACCCACCACGTCCTCCTGAGGAGTCTCCTGAACTCTTTGAGCACAGTGTTGGGTACATGCTCCAGGAGGATGCCCAGTGTTTGGTGGGCTCTGATGATGACACTCAGCTAGAGGAAGGCAGTAGCGTGAGCACAGAGAGAGGGGATGCTCAAGAAGGACAGCAATCTGGCAGTCATGTTCCACAAGCTGCAGCATACTGCCAGGTTTGCTACAGCGATGAAGAGGGAGGGGATGATGAGGGCACTGACTCCACGTGGGTGCCTGGAAGGAGGGAGGAGGAGGAGGCACATGTCCAACGAGGCAGGATGCCCTCCGGGGGCCAGCTTAGGGGCAGCACACCGACTGAATCACACCGCAGAGCTCCGCCTGCGCAGAGCACTTCCTCTGCGCGTTATTCTAAAAGTTCTTTGGTGTGGGCCTTTTTTGAGACGAGTGCATCAGATCGCACCGCTGCTATTTGCAACATATGTCTCAAGCGTATCTCACGTGGCCAAAACATCAGCCGCTTGGGCACCACATGCTTGACCAGACATATGTTGACCTGCCATGCAGCTCGTTGGCAAGCATACCTCAAAGACCCACACCAAAGAACAAAGCGGACCTCTCCTTGCTCCTCATCAGCTGGCATCTCCAACCCCACTAGACCTTCAGTCCTCTCTGAAACCTGCTCTGAGAGGAATGAAGGTGTAGAATTAGGTGTGTCACAGCCAAGTGCTTCCGGGAACTCTGCTAGTGGTACATCCACGTCCGATTATAGCAGACAAATGTCCCTGCCCCAGCTGCTGGACCGGCGGAAGAAATTTACTCCCAGCCATCCACATGCCCAGCGGTTGAATGCTAGCTTGGCTAAATTGCTAGCACTTCAACTGCTGCCTTTTCAGTTGGTAGACTCGGCCCCCTTCCGTGAGTTTGTACAATGTGCGGTTCCTCAGTGGCAGGTCCCCAAACGCCACTTTTTCTCACGGAAGGCAATTCCGGCTCTCTACCGGCATGTGGAAGGCAATGTCCTTGCCTCGCTGGACAGGGCGGTCAGCGGTAAGGTGCATATTACCGCTGACTCATGGTCCAGCAGGCATGGACAGGGACGTTACCTGTCTTTCACGGCCCATTGGGTCACTCTTCTGGCTGCTGGGAAGGATGCAGGACAAGGTGCAGTAGTATTGGAGGTTGTTCCGCCACCACGCCTCCAAAATGCTACTATTGGTTGTGACACACCTCTCTCCTCCACCCCCTCCTCTTCTTCTTCCTCCATGGCCTCTTCCAGTGCTCTGTCCTCAGAACCAGCGGTGCTCCGTAGGCGTTGCAGGGGCTACGCAAGTACGCAGGCAAAACGATGCCATGCCGTGCTTGCGCTGGTTTGTTTGGGGGACAGGAGCCACACTGGGGCGGATGTTTTGTCAGCTCTGCAGGGGCAGGCCGAGAGGTGGTTGACGCCACGCCAGCTTAAGCCAGGAATGGTGGTTTGCGACAATGGCACCAACCTCCTCTCCGCCCTCCGACAGGGACAACTGACCCATGTGCCCTGTGTAGCTCACGTCCTTAACCTGGTGGTGCAGCGGTTCTTGGGCAGGTACCCCGGCTTACAGGATGTCCTGAAACAGGCCAGGAGAGTCTGTGTGCATTTCCGCCGATCATTTAATGCCTGTGCTCGGCTGGCTGAGCTCCAAAAGGAGTTGAACCTGCCCAAGAACCGCCTTATATGTGACATGCCCACCAGATGGAACTCAACATTGGCCATGCTGCAGCGGCTGCACACGCAGCAGAGGGCCATCAATGAGTACCTGTGCGACTACGGCACCAGGACAGGGTCAGGAGAGCTTGGTTTTTTCTCACCACGCCAGTGGGGCATGATCAGGGATGCATGCACTGTCCTGTCACCGTTTGAGGAGGCCACAAGGATGGTGAGCAGTGACAGTGCATGCATCAGTGACACTATACCTCTTGTCCACCTCTTGGAGCATACGCTGCGTGGAATAATGGACAGGGCACTTGAGGCAGAACAGAGGCAGGAAGAGGAGGACTTCCTTGCCTCTCAAGGCCCCCTTTATCCAGACAGTGTTCCTGCTGTGCCACCCATCACACAGGAAGAGGGTGAGGAGGAGGAAGAGGAGGAGGAGGATGATTGTGTCAGCATGGAGGTGGAGGCTGGCACTCAGCATCAGCAGCAGCAGTCTTATAGGGATGATTTACAGTCCCAAGAAACACGTGGACTTGTACGTGGCTGGGAGGAGGTAGCTGCGGATCATGTTGTCCTTAGTGACCCAGAGGACTCCGGACCGAATGCCTCAGCTAACCTACGCTGCATGGCCTCCCTGATCCTGCAAAGCCTGCGGAAGGATCCTCGTATTCTTCGGATCAAGGAGAGGGACCATTACTGGCTGGCCACTCTCCTTGATCCACGGTACAAGGGTAAGGTTGCCGACCTTATCTTGCCATCGCAGAGGGAGCAGAGGATGAGACATCTCCGGGAGGCCTTGCAGAAAGCTCTGTGCAACGCGTTCCCAGAGACTGGGAGGTCACAAACTCCTGGTCCTGGACAACGTGTTGCTGAGGCATCAGTCAGAAGGAGCGGTGGAGAAGGTGGCCGTCTGACTGATGCTTTCAGACAATTTTTTAGTCCGCAGCCCCAAGGTATGATTGGTTCCAGCACCCATCGCCAGCGTCTAATTTACATGGTGCAGGAATACCTAGGGGCAAGGTCAGACTTGGACACCTTTCCCACTGAAAATCCTCTGGCTTACTGGGTCTTGAGGATGGATCACTGGCCAGAGCTTGCACAGTATGCAATTGAGCTACTGGCCTGTCCTGCATCCAGCGTTCTTTCGGAACGCACCTTCAGTGCTGCTGGTGGCTTCGTTACCGATCACAGGGTGCGCCTGTCCACCGAATCAGTTGATCGACTGACCTTCATCAAGATGAATCAGTCTTGGATCACCCACAGCTACCAAGCACCTGAAGCTGATGTAACCGAATAATTTTTTTTGAAATACCACATCCCTTCAAGACTGCCTATGCTGATGCTGAGTGACTGTCCTGTTATGTTGATTGTCTATCCTCTTCCTCCTCCGCTGATATGTTGGAAGAACATTTTTGGTTCTGGGTGATGCCAGCAGCCCAATTTTTCTGCCCCTGTTTAACAGGGGCGTTTAAGTACAATTTTTGATGCAATGCTTTGCAGCAGGGCTAATTCCTGCAAAAAAACTAGAGTATATGGCAGAGGTTGCAGTGTGATGGCACCAGTGCCTAAGGCCCAATTTTTCTGCCCCTGTTTAACAGGGGCGTTTAAGTAAAATTTTTGATGCAATGCTTTGCAGCAGGGCTAATTCCTGCAATAAAACTAGAGTGTATGGCAGAGGTTGCAGTGTGATGGCACCAGTGCCTAAGGCCCAATTTTTCTGCCCCTGTTTAACAGGGGCGTTTAAGTAAAATTTTTGATGCAATGCTTTGCAGCAGGGCTAATTCCTGCAAAAAAACTAGAGTGTATGGCAGAGGTTGCAGTGTGATGGCACCAGTGCCTAAGGCCCAATTTTTCTGCCCCTGTTTAACAGGGGCGTTTAAGTAAAATTTTTGATGCAATGCTTTGCAGCAGGGCTAATTCCTGCAAAAAAACTAGAGTGTATGGCAGAGGTTGCAGTGTGATGGCACCAGTGCCTAAGGCCCAATTTTTCTGCCCCTGTTTAACAGGGACATGTAATTACAATTCTTGATATTATATTTCACAGGAGGGCCCCTTCCTGTGCCCACCCAGAGTAACTGTGAGGACTTATAGTGTTGTGGCACCAGCACCACAACCACCAAAGGTCAATTTTTCTACCACTGTTCAACAATGGCATGTAATTACAATTCTTGATATAATCGTTCACAGCAGGGCGCTCCAGCGGCCACCAAGAGTCACTTTGAGGGCTTACAATGTTGTTGCAAAACCAACACCTTGTTCCGCCATTTCTGCAGAGCATATAGGGCAGGCCCCTACTTTCAAACATCCAATTTACAAACATCTCCTACTTGCAAACGGAAGGAGACAACAGCAAGTGAGATGAAAAAAGATGGACGACAAAACAAATTATACAGGGGTGATAACCCTTCCCTATGTTTTCCAAAAAGCTTAAAGATATTTTTTTTGACTGGAGCTACACTTTAAAAATGTACCGGTTGAAAATGACAAACAGATTCAACTTAACACAACAAACCTACACAGTCCCTGTCTTGTTTGCACCGCCTGTATACTGCTGTTCTGAGTATATAGGGCCTGGGGGCCACACGCATTTCCTTTTTTTTAATATGGGTACAGGGTTCCCCTTAATGTGCGTACAAGACCCAAATAGGCTGGTAATGGGCAGGGAGGGCTACCCATGCCATTTTTCTGAATGATTTTCAACCATATTGCAGGAACCAGATATAACATTAAAACCGCAAGCAGTTTTAAATGGTGTTATTTCCGTTTAATGTCATTTTGTGCAGGGACTGTTCTAAACACGGGAAACACGTGGCACTTCACAGGCATACTATACAGACACCCCCCAGGCACCATATTTAAAGGAATATTTCACTTTTTTTTTTCACTTTAATCGTCATTAAAATCAGTGCTCCCGCCAAAACGGTAGTTTTTAAAACTTTTTTTTGCAGTGACCCATGTCCCCTGAGGCAGGAGGCAGATCGCCAAACCCTTTTTAGCATACTATCTTGCATATTAGCCGTTAAAATTAGCACTTTCCAATTCGAACGTTCGAGTCCCATAGACTTCAATGGGGTTCTAACGTTCGTGCCGAACGCGGGGGTCGTTCGCAAGTTCTGGTGCGAACCGAACCGGGGGGTGTTCGGCTCATCCCTAGTGGGCACTGATAGGCTGCACTGATAGGCTGCACTGGTGGGCACTGATAAGCATAGTTAAGGCGGCACTAATAGGCACAGATAAGGCGGCACCGATGGGCACAGATAAGGCGGCACTGATGGGCAAAGATGGGCACAGATAAGATGGCACGGATGGGTGGCACGGATGGGTGGCACGGATGGGCACTGATAGGTACCACTGAGAGATGGGACTGATGGGCACTGATAGGTGGCACTGATAGGTGGCTCTGATAGGTGGCACTGCTGGGCACTGATGGGCGGCACTGGGGTGCAGCACCTTTGATGCAGATTGTGGGCACTGTGGGTGGCACTGTGGGCACTGCTGGGTGGCACTATGGGCACTGCTGGGTGGCACTGATGGGGGCACTTACTTTTATTCAGGATGGCACTGCAGGGGGCAGGTGGGCACTGGCAGGGGGCAGGTGGTCGCTTGCATTGCTGGCCGTGATCGGCTTTTTTTTTTTTCAGCGCGAGGAGGAATACTAGCCGATTACCGGCTCCGTTATATCACATGATCAGCTGTCATTGGCTGACAGCTGATCACATGATAAGGGGTCGGGATCGACCCCTTGCACGGATCGGTGATCAGGCGAGTCTCATGGACTCGCCGATCACAGAGCGTGCCGCGCGCGCCCCTCAGGGCGCGCGCAGGCCGCTCGTACACGGGACGACGTCAATAGACGTAGTCCTGGAAAAGGAGATCCGCGCTGTAGCCGTCAATTGACTATAGCGCGGATCTCAAGTGGTTAATTAACTTAACAACCGGCCCATAGCCGAATGTCGGCTACAGGGCGGTTGCTTAACTCTGGGAGGCCGTCATACGACGACCTCCCAGAATTCCGCTCTCGCGTGCACTCGAGAGCTTCCGTGACCGCTGGGTCCACAGGACCCTGCGCATCACGGTAAACGCCCGCTCATCGCGGCCGTTTACCACGTGATCGCTCCGTCAAATGACGAAGCGATCACTTGGAAACAAACCATTGTCATGTTCTGACGCTGGTTCCTCCCTCCCCTCTCTGTATCGATTGGTACAGTGAGAGGGGAGAGATTGGTGTAAGCAGCGCTGTGGGCTGGATCTGCAGTGCCCACAGCGCTGCTCACTGACAACCCCGCAATTCCCTGCCAATACTCGGCAATATCCAGCAATGCCCTGCCAATACCCAGCAATTCCCTGCCAATACTCTGCAATACCCAGCAATGCCCTGCCAATACTCTGCAATACCCTGCCAATACTCTGCCACAAATTGCCATACCCAGCCATACTCGGTGATACCCAGCCATAGTCGGTGATACCCTGCAATACCCAGCCATAGTCAGTGATACTCTGCAATACCCAGCCATGCTCGGCCATGCTCTGATACCTTGCAATACCCAGCCATACTCGGTGATTCCCTGCAATACCCAGCCATACTCGGTGATTCCCTGCAATACCCAGCCATACTCGGTGATTCCCTGCAATACCCAGCCATACTCGGTGATACTCAGCCATGCTCGGCCATGCTCAGCCATGCTTGTACTCAGCCTCTGTATGTGGCTAGGCTGTGGAAGTCTCACACACGTGGTATTGCCGTACTCAGGAGGAGTAGGAGAATCTATTTTGGGGTATCATTTTTGGTATGTACAGGCTATGTGTTAGAAATATTGTATAAATGGACGACTTTTTTTTTTTTTCTTTTAAATGCATTTTAACCACTTCCCGCCCGTCTGCCATCATATTACGTCCTTGACTTTGTGTGAGGATATCTGATGCCTGTAGCTACATGCATCATTCAGATATCGGCTTTTTCAGCCGGCGATTTCCTACACTATAAGGATGATCATAGCGGCTGTTCCACTGCTTGATCATTCTTACAGGAGGCGAGAGGGGACACCCCCTCCACCCTCCGGTGCTTCTACCGACTCACCAATACGATCAAAGCCAGAATCTTCTTCTTTTTTTTTTTTTTTATTCCATGCTTCCTATCCTAGAGGTGAGATGTGGGGTCTTATTGACCCCATATCTCATTGTAAAGAGGACCTGTCATGCCATATTCCTATTACAAGGGATGTTTACATTCCTTGTAATAGGAATAAAAGTGATATCAAAAAAATGATTTTTGGGGAAAAAATATCAAACTAAAATAAAGTAAAATGAACAAAAAAAAAATAAAAAATTAAAGCGCCCCTGTCCCCATGTACTCGCATGAAGAAGCGAACGCATACGTAAGTCCCGCCCACATATGAAAACTGTGTTCAAACCACACGTGAGGTATCGCTGCGAATGTTAGAGTGAGAGCAATAATTTTGGCCCTAGCTCAAAACATTTAACCAGTAAACAAATTTAAAACGTCGCCTATGAGTATTTTTAAGTAGCGACGTTTGGCGCCATTCCACGAGTGTGTGCAATTTTGAAGGGTGACATGTTAGGTATCTATTCACATTATGCAAAAACATTGGGCTAACTTTACTGTTTTTTTTTTTTTCTTTTTTTTTTTTTTTAGCACAAAACTGTTTTTTTTTGACCACCATTGTATTCTCTAGGGTCTTTGCTAAAAAAAAATATATAATGTTTTGGGGTTCTATGTAATTTTCTAGCAAATAAATGATGATTTTTACATGTAGGAGAGAAATGTCAGAATTGTCCTGGGTGCTTCAGAACGCCTGATGGTGCTCCCTGCATGTTGGGCCTCTGTATGTGGCCACACTGTAAGTCTCACACATGTGGTATCGCCATACTGGGGAGTAATAGCAGAATGTGTTTTGGGGTGTAATTTGTGGTATGCATATGCTGTGTGTGAGAAATAACCTGATAAAATGACAATTTTGTGGGAGAAAAAAATCTTGATTTTGCAAAGAATTGTGGGAAAAAAATTACAACTTCAAAAAACTCATCATGCCTTTTACTAAATACATTGGAATGTCTTCTTTCCAAAAAGCGTTCATTTGGGGGGTATTTGTACTTTTCTGGCATGTTAGGGTCTCAAGAAATGATAGGCCGTCAGGACTTCAGGTATGATAAATTTTCAGATATTGGCACCATAGCTTGTGCACTCTAACTTTCACACAGACCAAATAACATACACCATTTAGTACTTATTTTTACCAAAGATATGTAGTAGTATACATTTTGGCCAAAATTTCTGAAGAAAAATTACTAATCTGCTAAATTTTATAACAGAAACCAAGAAAAAAAAATTTTTTTTTACAGAATTTTCTGTCTTTTTTTTCTTTTATAGCACAGAAAATAAAAAACCCAGCAGTGATTAAATACCACCAAAAGAAAGCTCTATTGGTGTGAAAAAAAGGATAAACATTTCATATGGGTACAGTGTTGCATGACTGAGTAATTGTCATTCAAAATGTGAGAGCACCGAAAGCTGAAAATTGGTCTGGTTATTAATGGGGGGTTTAAGTGCCCAGTGGTCAAGTGGTTAAGGAAATCATCTCAGATATCCCAGAACACAGGCTCAAATTAGACAGAGCACACAGAGTCCTGCAACCTCCTCACCAAGACAGGCTCCCTTGGGACATCATAGTCAAAGCACATTTCTATGTGGTCAAAGAGGAAATTATGAAGAGATCTCGCAATAGGGACAACATCTCTTTACACGGCAATACAATTCAAATCTTCGTGGATATATCCCCTGCCACGATCCAGAAAAGTAGATCCATAAGACCTCTACTTGACATACTCTCCCAGAAGATGATCAAATACAGATGGGCTTTCCCCTTTCGACTGCAATTTCATTACAAAGAAAAATCCTACAACATCACAAATTTTCAAAACGGTGAACGCTTACTTCTCCAACTAGGCTTCATTACCCAGGAACTTACTCCCCACCAGATGGAGACCCACCAAAGCTCGTCCAAGAGGCCTCCACCGAACAGCCCTCGTACCCCACTGTGGGCGAAACAACAACCAAAGAGACTTTGTGATTCCATTCCACCAAGATGAACACCAGGACCAGCTGACCCTTAAGGGTCTAAACCCAACCATCCATCCGTCTTTGCCGGAATCCTTGAGTGTGTAGAGACAGCTCCTACACCCACCTAGTTCTTTTGGGACATACTGACCTAACCCTTTTTATGCAGCTCCGCCAACATTCCCCCCCCTTTAATTTTACACTACGGTCCACCCCCCTCTCCTTCTTTTTATTTATTTTTAATTTTTACTCGGCTTTCCATGAAAAGCTGCACTAGTACAATTTTTGTCATAATCTCGGACCGAAAAGACTGGTACACTTCCCTCTCCACAAATATTCTACCCATCTCTACCCAGTCCCTACCATTCCTCCCAACCCTCCCCCTCCCTACCCTCCTTGGCACTATTGCCTTAATGCTGCTTAAAGAGGAAGTAAACCCTTCCAAACAACTTGGACCTACAGGTAAGCCTAGATTAAAGCTTACCTGTAGGTCCAAGCAATATCTCCTAAACCTATATGGTTTAGGAGATATTTGCCCGCAAATGGGCACCGCTGTCTACGGCGCGTGCGCCGTAGACAGCGGCGCGCAGGCGCACTAAATGCGGAAAATCCATGAATGGATTTGCCTAATTTGTCGACTCCCGTGCGCATGGACTTATCTTCTCTCTCTTTCTTCCTCTCTGGCCTTTTTTCGTCCCCTATGTTATTTCTCTGTCCCTCAAGATAGCATCCCACAACACACAGGGCCTGAACTCTTCAATGAAAAGGCGTAAGGCCTTCCATAACTATCGTTCTAAGAATCTAGACATCATCCTAATCCAAGAGATCCACTTCCCGAAGAGCTTTATCCCTACCTTTTTGCACCAAAATTGCCTTCTTTCTAGCCAATGCAGATGACAAAAAAAGGGGGGTTGCCGTCCTCATTTCCAAATGCATCCCATTTACTCTATCCCAAATTATCAGGGACAATGAGGGAAGATACATTCTAGTCAAGGGGTTTATAAATGGGATACTTTTCTCCCTCATCTCATATTATGCCCCAAATAAAGGCCAGGCCTCCTTTTTTTCCCCTCTGTTAACCTCCCTCTCTCCACATCTAGAAGGCAAAGTGATCATAGGAGGCGATTCTAATGTCGCCTTTGATCATATACTAGATAAATCGTCTCAAAGCAAAACACATCTTAAAAGACCCCCCCAAACAGAGCCTCAGCATTGCACGGCTCTTTCACTCAATGCGCATGATAGACTCTTGGAGGGAATTATACCCTACAGCTAAGGATTACACAAATTTTTCTGCACCTCACAGAACTTATGCCCGCATAGACCATATTTTCCTTTACTTGTCAGACATCCATTTAGCCTCTCAGGCCACCATAAATGAAGTCCCCTGGTCGGACCACTCCCTAGCCTCTCTCAAAATCACCGGTTTCCTAAATCAAGCTAGTACCCCGCAGTGGCACCTTAAGGAGTCCCTTCTCTCCAATCCTGTACACTGCACTATGCTCGAAAAAGAACTAAACAAATATTTCCACTTCAATGACACCCCGGACATATCTCCTAGGATGTTATGGGGGACCCATAAAGCAGTCATGAGGGGTAAACTCATTCAGCTAGCCTCACACCTTAGACGCAAAAAAAATAGACATAACTTTGAGAAAAACTTTCGCTCCATAAGCAAGTCACACAAAAACAATCCCTCCCCCACATTGCTCGCTCTTCTAGACGCAGCTAGGATTGCCCTAAATATGGCCCTCACTTCTAGCGCAAAAAAAACACCTGCGATGGGTGAGTGGTAGATTCTTAACTCTGATAAATTCGGTCCCCACCTTCCAGCAAAACTTTCACCTAAATACACACCCTACCCAAAATGAAATCACTATATGGTTCCCTGAATCAAAATCCCAAACAAATCTTAGGAGCCTTCCACATGTTCTATTCAAACCTATATTCAGGATCTAACCCTGGCAGCACAGGCAATCAACTCTTTCCTAGACAACATCCCTCTCCCCAAAATCTTAGACTCCCATCGCTCAATCATGGAAGGCACCATTTCTGAAGAAGTTAGAGAAGTCATAAAGGAACTTAAGAGACTCCGCCCCTGGCCCAGAGGGATTTTCGACACAGTACTACAAGACCTTCACTGAGGTCCTGTCTCCTTATTTGGTCCGGTTTTTCAATTCCCTGAATAGAGACTCACCCTTAGACTCTGCAGCCAATCTAGCATACATATCTGTCATCCCCAAACCTGGCAAAGACCAGAGTCAAGAGAGCAACTATAGACCCATTTCATTAATCAATAACTATTTAAAAATAATGACAAAAACCCTTCCTAACAGATTAGGATCCTTCACAGAGTCCTATGTCCATAAAGACCAGGTGGGCTTCATCCCGGGGAGGCAGGGACCGGACCAGATAAGGAGGGTGGTAGATATAATTTCCCTACTTAAGTCAAGCTGGGACGGCAGCCCTTCACAGGAAGACTTTCTTATATATATTGATTTGCAAAAGGCCTTCGAAACAGTTGGTCATACCTGTTCAGCATTTTAGAAAGGTGGGGCTTTGGCGCACACTTTATAAATCCCTTTGGAGGCCTCTACTCCCAACCCAGAGCACAGGTCAGACTCCAAGGATACCTCTCAGACACTTTCCCCATCATCAAAGGAACAAGACAGGGCTGCCCACTGCCCCCCCCCCCTCCTTTTTGCAATAGGTATTGAAATGTTGGCTGATGCCATTAGAAATCACCCAGTCATCCACGGAGTCAAATGTGGCCACTCCATACACAAATGCGCCTTATTCGCAGATTAAGTCCTCCTTTTCATCAGCTCTCCCCTCATCTCTACCCCCCAATATCCTTCAACTCCTTCACAAATTCAGGCAAGTCTCAGGACTGCAAGTTAATATGTCTAAATTGATTGCCCTCAATATCTCCTCCCCACCGGCCCTAGTTGACAGATTAAGGAATCCCTTCCCCTTCACCTGGAGCTCTACCTCCATCCCCTATTTAGGTGTCCACCTCACACCCAATATTGACCAACTATATAAACACAATTACCCACCCATGTTCAAGAAACCTAAGAATGACCTTGAACAGTGGTCGCTTCACAAATTTGTCCTGGCTAGGCAAGGTCAATGCCGTTAAAATTACCCTTATGCCTAGGTTACTATACCTCTTCCGCTCACTCCCCATAACGGTCCCCAAATCCCACATACATAACCTACAATGTGCAATAATCTGATTTATGTGGGGCAAATCTAATCACAGAATTCCCCAAAAAAACCTCTTCAGACCCAGATGCAAAGACGGTTTAGGACTGCCCAACCTCTGGTGTTACTACCAGGCAGCACAATTAAGCCAAATAGCCATTTATTCTAGAGGACCTAAACCTGATTGGATAGGAATGGAAAGACAGGCTATCCCCAAGTTTACTATCGACTTCCTCATGTGGCGCCCTCCTAAAGCTAGGCCCCCGATCATGTCCCCTACCCTTTCTCACTCATTTCCACTATGCGACACATTACATAAATTAAACATCATTGCATCCAGTTGGCAACCCCTAGCCCACATTTTCAATAACCCTTTATTCCCACCTGGGATGGACCTAGAATTTGAGTGGGACTTGGACACCTAACACTCTCTTACTTGACAAACGCTTTCAAGGGGATCCTCAATATCTCATTAATTGAGGCAGACATTAAAGTCTTTACCCGCTGGTACCTGGTACCGACATGTCTAGCTAAATTTTACCCTCAGTCCTCTCCCCTATGCTTTAGGGAATGCGGTCATCTAGGATCTCTCCTACACATCTTATGGGAATGCCCCAGAATCCGAGGCTATTGGAATAAGATTTTTACCCTAATCCGCAAAGTCACTGGTCTTGCGGTTCCCCAAATTCCGACCATAGCCCTCTTAAACCAGAAAATTCATACAATCACCAAAAACAGCTAAATCTTAATCCATTATATCCTCATAGGAGTTAAACTGACAATAACTCGGTCATGGAAGTCCCCAAAGGTCTCTTTCCTCTTAGCCAAACAAAAAATTTCCTGGATTATGTACCACGAAAAAACCTCTAACATCATTCTTGACAAACTTGAAAACTTTAAATGTGTATGGGAACCCTGGGCCCAATACATTGGGGTTCTCCTTTAAACCAGGATTCAATCATATACTCGGATGACTTTGCAGAAGTGAGCCCCCTCATATCCTCGAGCTCTCCTTGAAGCAGGCACCCTTACTCCCACGACCCTCTCCATCTCCCCCCTCCTATCGACACTCCTACCTTTCTATCTATCTCTCTCTTTACCCCACCCTTCCGACCAGCGCCTGCTGGTGGGAAGGATGGATGTGTACGTAACAAAGATCAAGCACTTGCATATCAGTGGCACAATTTATTATGGTGTGCCACATTTCATTTAGTCAGTCACCCTTCGGGCAGAACCAATTTTGTTCATGGGGACTGTCTTTGTGCATTAATTCGCCTTAATGTTCATAAGTCCCTCAGTGATGTCCTCTGATTTCACAGTAGTTATGTACAAGTGCTGTTTATTCCCAGTAATTTTTCTGGATAACCGTTGTTGATATGTATGTTAATATATACTCTTTTCAGACTCCCCTGCGAGGGAGAAACTTTTGTTACAACAATTTTTATCATTCAATAAAAAATGTAAAACTCAAAAAACTAAAATAAATAATAATAATAAATGCCTGCGGTCAGCGGCCATTTACCGATGCATCGGGCCCGCATATTCCCAGGTGCAGGCCATGCGGAAGCGGGATTCTGGGAGGACATAAATGTATGCCCTTGCAGAATTATTGAGCTGCGCTGTAGCCATCATTCGGCTATGGCACGGTCGTTAAGTAGTTAATGTATCTAGGATTTGGTCCCAATGGATGTCATATAGTAATGACCGCGGTTCAGAAAAATTGGCTTGTTTGAAATCTAGTATTCTTCTGCCTCCTTTTTCTGTTTTGTGTTAAATGTGATCATCCTATGTTCGCTAGATCCCAAGTTGTCCCTTATTTCCGCATCTGAGATAAGACTATGATTGTTTGTAATTAATCTAGCAGGCCATTCTTTCTAGTTGGGCATCCACCAATTGGAACATGAATTTGTCCTGTAAAACATTCATGAAATGACGGGCCTTTAATGAGTGAGCTGTCCCCTCTGCCCAGTCAATATCAGGATAATTGAAGTCCCCCATTATGACATTTCCCTGGCTCTCTGGCATTTCTAACTGTGATAGTAGGCTCCACTCCTCCTCCAGGTTGGGGGGGCCTATAATACACCCCCCCCCCCAATATCCCATTCACAATGTCGCTCTTCTCTATCACCCTTGCATTGTTTTTTACATGTAGACACACCCCTCCCCTTCATCTACCTTCCCTTCTACCTTCCCTGTCTTTCCAATTCAAGGAATACCCCTGCACATAGGCTCCTAGCATTTGTGTAAACACTCCTCAGCATCGTATGGGTGCATGTTATAGCAGAACTCCAGGATATTCAAAAAATTCCCCATTAGTACACCCCCCCACACAAAACTAAAACTAAATGGTGATTACATTTGTAAAAATTTCTTACCGTTTAAGAGAAATATCTAATTTAATTTTCAGGAAGTCAGCTTTGAGATTCAAAAAATGCACCATGTATTCTGGCAGGGAGCATCTGTTAGAACAGTGATTGCATCATATCCTGTCTTCTCTCTTTACACGGTCATTAAACTACATTTCACATCATGCTTTGCAAATAAGAATGAGTGTGGGAGGGTACACTAGGCCTAGTAACACACAGTATGATCGATAGATTACAGCCCCTTATAACTGTAAAGCATGTCTGTTCTCTCACCTCCAGTCACAACAGATAAACATATTTCCTTTACTTGCTTTATGTAATCATTACTGAACTGTACATGCATCTGATAATTATATATTATACACACTGTACTCTGCTGTAATTCAGTATTAGAAATATTCATCCTGCTGAAGCTTTGAGATCATTCTAACAGCAATCAGTGTCCACCAGTGCGGTCTCATCAGTGACCACCAGTGTAGCATGTCAGTGTCCTACCAGTGTAGCATGTCAGTGTCCTACCAGTGTAGCATGTCAGTGTCCTGCCAGTGTATCATGTCGTAGACCCCCAGTGCAGCATGTCGGTGATCATTAATGCAGCTTATCGGTGTCATACCAGTGCAGAGTGGGATCGTTATCAGAAATCATTGGCCAGCATTGGCACAGTGCGTTGTCAATCACAATGCTGGCAGGAGGCGGGACATTAAAGAGATTGATAGGGGGCGGTGACTGTCAGGGAGAGAGGAGAAGGAGGACTTTTCCTCCATGGCTGGCACAGACCGGGGGGAGTGTCAGACCATTGGCTGAGAATACATGAGAAATAGCAGCTAGTGGCTTACAAACAGGATGTTACTGGGCAATAACATTTTTTCAGCAAGATCAGCAGCCTATTACAGAGGAACCACCGAGCTCAGAAGAACATGGATAGCATAGTTGGTGAAGGTAGGAGATCAGCAACAAGGACATGAAAAAAAGTTTTTGCCCGGAGCTCTGCTTTAACTTCCCTTTTAGTTTTCCTCCTGCTTTGTTTTTGAATTGGCCTTGCATTCGCCCTTGGATAAGCAGTTACTGCTGTATAATCACTGCTGACTCCACTATTACCCGCTGTCTTTTGCTCACTGCTGGCTATTGCTTCCTCTGACTCCCCCACCCCCCTCCCCCCAATACCTAGTTTAAAAGCCCCTCCAACTTTGTGGCCATCTTACTTCCCAATAGGGCTGTACCATCCCCATTAAGATGCAGCTTACTAAAGATCCGGTAACTGACTGAGAAGTCAACCCAGTTCTCCCAGGGGCGGATCCAGAGTCTAATCTCGGGAGGGGCACTGCTATAAAATATGTTTTTTGGGGGGCAATTTATATGGGAAATGGCTGGTATTGGCGCTTCAATCATTACGGCACCATGGTTGTTATGGTGTCAGGATGATTGAAGCGCATTATTTCTATTAATACATTGTAATATAAAATTAAATGGTTCAACTCACCATATTGCAGAATCAGTGGGAGCCCTGAGGATGTCACTTGCCATGTCGCCTGCCACCAAATGTGGATTGTCACTTGTCACCAAATGCGGATTGTTACTTGCCACGTCACCTGCCACACATTGCGGATTGTCACTTGCCACGTAGCCTGCCACACATTGCGGATTGTGACTTGCCACGTCACCTGCCACACATTGCGGATTGTCACTTGCCACGTCGCCTGCCACCAGATGCGGATTGCCACGTAGCCTGCCACACATTGCGGATTGCCACTTGCCACGTCACCTGCCACACATTGCGGATTGTCACTTGCCACGTCGCCTGCCACCAGATGCGGATTGCCACGTAGCCTGCCACACATTGCGGATTGCCACTTGCCACGTCACCTGCCACACATTGCGGAATGTCACTTGCCACGTAGCCTGCCACACATTGCGGATTGTGACTTGCCACGTCACCTGCCACATATTGCGGATTGTCACTTGCCACGTCGCCTGCCACCAGATGCGGATTGCCACGTAGCCTGCCACACATTGCGGATTGCCACTTGCCACGTCACCTGCCACACATTGCGGATTGTCACTTGCCACGTCGCCTGCCACCAGATGCGGATTGCCACGTAGCCTGCCACACATTGCGGATTGCCACTTGCCACGTCACCTGCCACACATTGCGGATTGTCACTTGCCACGTTGCCTGACCCACATTGCGGATTGCCACTTGCCACGTCACCTGCCACACATTGGGGATTGTCACTTGCCACGTCACCTGCCACACATTGCGGATTGCCACTTGCCACGTAGTCTGCCACACATTGTGGATTGCCACTTGCCACGTAGTCTGCCACACATTGCGGATTGTCACTTGCCACGTCACCTGCCACACATTGCGGATTGTCACTTGCCACGTCACCTGCCACACATTGCGGATTGTCACTTGCCACGTCACCTGCCACACATTGCGGATTGCCACTTGCCACGTAGTCTGCCACACATTGTGGATTGCCACTTGCCACGTAGTCTGCCACACATTGCGGATTGCCACTTGCCACGTAGCCTGCCACACATTGCGGATTGTCACCTACTGGTGGTCTTTTGTTGGGTCCCAGAGTGAAGATAGGCAGCAGAGAGATGATGCAATCTCTCTGCTGCACACAGCTTCCTACACAGTGAGGGTGGAACTGGAGGGATGCAGGGCAGTGAGAGATGATGTCATCTCCCTGCTCCCCTGCCTGCTGGCTTCCTGATTGGCCAGCAGCCCTCCTAAGCCGCCCAGCTGCCCCCCCTCACTCGTCCACTAAGCGCGGGTACCCGCGGAACCGGCCGCGCGGGTACCCGCGGAACCGACCGCGATTGGACCCGCGGAACCGGCCGCGATTGGACCCGCGGAACCGGCCGCGGGTACCCGCGGAACCGCCCGCGATTGGACCCGCGGAACCGGCCGCGATTGGACCCGCGGAACCGGCCGCGATTGGACCCGCGGAACCGGCCGCGGGTACCCGCGGAACCGCCCGCTATTGGACCCGCGGAACCGGCCGCGATTGGACCCGCGGAACCGGCCGTGGGTACCCGCGGAACCGCCCGCGATTGGACCCGCGGAACCGGCCGTATTCTCGGAGGGGGCAATTGACCCGTTGCCCCCCCCCTGGATCCGCCCCTGAGTTCTCCAGGAACCCAGACCCCCCTTTCCTAAACCAATTCCTCAGCCACTTGTTCAGTTCCCTAACCACCTGCTGCCTCTCTGGTGTGGCTCAAGGCACAGGTAGTATTTCAGAGAAAACTACTTTGGAGGTCCTTTTCCTCAATCTATTCCCTAAGTCCCTGAAATAATTTTTTTAGGAAACTCCACCTTCTTCTCTCTTTGTTATTAATACAGAGGTTTACCATGACCGCTGGATCCTCCCCAGCCCCACCCAGAAATCTGTATACTCATTCTGCAGAACATGTGTGCAGTGATGGTGGGACAGGTGTGTTGAGGGAAGGAATGAATGGTGGAAGAGGTATGTAGAGGGCACAATGGTGGAAGATTACTAGCATGTAGCTAATCCAGTGGTGAAACAGGCCTGGGGGATGCAGTAGTGATACAGGTGTTTTGGGAGTGCAGTGGTGGACGAGGCATGCATAATTGAGGACAGAATTGATGACGAAAAATGTCTGGTTGCCATGGACATTACCCCACTCTAGGACTCGCTGCCCACCCATCTATCTGATGTTACTGCTGTTCTTTCCAGCCTGCAAGTAAGGTGTGAAGATGCAAGAATTGAGACTAAGCAGTAAGGCCCCTTTCACACGGGGCAGATCAGTAATAATTCGCCCCGTGATGATCCGCTCGCTCAGCGGGGATCGCTCCGTTGTCCCCGCTGAGGCGGCGGCAGACAGGGCGGTCTCCGCACACTGTGCAGGGACCGCCCTGTCAGCTCTCCGCTCTTCTCTATGGGGGATCGGATGAGCACGGACCGTCTGTCCGTGTTCATCAGATCCGCTAGGGATGCATGTATGTCCGTATTTCATCCGCAAACGGATGGATGAAATACGGACATACTGTCCGCATGTGTGAAAGGGGCCTAAATGTGCAGGAATTGGGGCTAATCAGAAGGTGCAGGAATTGGGGTGATCTGAGATGTGAAGGTGCAAGAAAGGGGGGTGATCTGAGGTGATTTGAAGCAGAGAAGTGCAGGAGTTGGGGGTGATCTAACATCTGAAGGTGCAGGAATTGAGGCTGATCTGACATCAGAAGGTTCATAAATTGGGGCTTGTGTGAAGGTGCAGAAAATGTATTCAATCTCAGGTGTGAAGGTGCATCATTTTTGTTACTGTTGCAACACGCATGCGTCATTCTCCGGTCCACGCTTTGTGCGTCTGGCGCAGCTGGGCGTTGCCTCCACCCCCCGCGTTAACTGCACATGAACAAAAAAAAAAAGTATTTCTCCTGCGCTCGTGCAGGCAGTATTGGTGTAAAGTAGTAGTAACTCCGAATGGTAAGTAGTATAGGATGATCATGCGTGTCCTTCTGCCTAGACTGACCAGGGATGGTCCGAGGAAAGCTACATGGAAAAAAGAGGGTGGACGGCACGCGATCTAACGCATGGATCAAAGTGATATTTTATTTTATTCATAAACAAAGTAGATGAGTACAAAGAAATGACTACGGATTCATGTAAACTGGGTTACAAGATATTTATTAAAAATTAATTATGCCCATACTAGGGCAAATGCTCACGGTAGGCTAACGCGTTTCAAGGTTTTCCCTCTTCATCAGAGCCTTGAAGAGAAAAAAAAGTCTGTAGGATGTGGTAGATACACATGACGAGGAGTGGCTGATTCGAGATGTATCACATAGTGGGTGTTGTATTCTCCTTTACTCTAGAGGTATGCGTTAGATCCCGTGCCTTCCACCCTCTTTTTTTTTTTTTTTTTTTTTTCCATTTACCTGCACGCTCTGGTCCTGCAAAACCCCATTTGCCAATGGTGGTGACCTGTCGCCATTGACGTTGGGTTTATCTAGGTGGAACCCACGTGTCTCCTCCCTACACATGATGCCGGACATTGATTGGCTTTGGTGGGAGAATTCTGGGTATAAGAGGGGGCCTCCCACTCGCAGACCTTGTCTGATCATTTGGCTGTTTGCTGCAGCCCCATCCATGCTGCAGTATCCTTTGGATTTTGTATTCTTACCTAAAGTATTTTTGTCTTGTTTTGCACTTAACCTTAGCACTTTTAGCACTTAGAGCAGGGGTGTCCAAACTTTTTTCAAAGAGGGCCAGATTTGATGAAGTGAACAGGCGTGAGGGCCGACCATTTTGCCTGAATTCTTTGAACCATTGACAATTTGGTCTAACTGTGTCCATCCGAGCACTTATACACGGCCCAACAAGAATTCTCTTGCCTTTGTCGCGCTCGTTCCCAACACACAGACGAATGCTCTGTGCTTTAGGGGTTACCGTTAACCACTTAAGGACCGCCGCATGCCAATGTACATCATCACAATGGCATGTACAGGCCTCCCGCTGGATGCGGCGGTCTGTTTCGCTGCAGGAGCGATCCGGGATAAGGGGGTGGCCGTTGGTTTCTGGCCACCCCCTCTCGATCGCTCCTGGCGAATGAGAAGCTTCCTCCCACTGTGTATAGTAAACACAGGCAGGGAGGAAGTGATGTCATTCTCCTCGGGCGGTCTTTTTGACAGGACTACGAGGAGAGGACGCAGTAAGTGTGCACCAACACTACACTAACACATAGGCACACACAGGCATACAAACTCCCCCCCGTCACAGTGTCACTGATAGCAGTGATCATTTATTTACTGATCACTGCATTCAGTGTCAGTTGTGACAGTAAAAACTGTCAGGGCAGTTCGTGTTAGGTCCACGGTAGCCCCCTACCACCCCCAATAAAGGTTTAACCCCCTGATTGCCCCTAGAGTTAGCCCTTTCACCCCCTTTTGCCAGTGTCACTAAGCGATCATTTTTCTGATCGCTGCATTTGTGTCGCTAGGTAGCTAGTTATTTTTTTAGGTTCACCGCCAGGTTTTTATAGCGCTAGGTACCCCAATATACTACCCAATAATGGTTTTAACCCCCTGATTGCCCCTGGTTAACCCTTTCACCCCCTTTTGCCAGTGTCACTAAACGATCATTTTTCTGATCGCTGCATTAGTGTCGCTAGTGTCGCTAGGTAGCTAGTTATTTTTTTAGGTTCACCGCCAGGTTTTTATAGCGCTAGGTACCCCGATATTCTACTCAATAATGGTTTTAACCCCCTGATTGCCCCTAGTTAACCCTGTCACCGCCTTTTGCCAGTGTCACTAATGCCGCGTACACACGATCAAACAAGCGGGTGGAAAAGTCCGGCAAACTCAAGTCCGCCGGACAATCCCCCCGGGTGTAGCCTCCGGCATACTTTTTTGACCCAGAAAGTACGGCAGACTTAGAAAGTAGTTTTGCACTCCAATCTTCCCGCCGGACTCGCATTTCGGCTGACAATCCAGCTGTGTGTGTGCCAGTCCGCCGTACTTTTGAAATGAACTGACTTTTCCCGCCCAGAGAAAAGTCCGCTCATTTCGAGCAGGTCTCCAGGTAGGCGGGGCCCGCGAAGGAGACGTCGCAGGCCCCGCCGCCTGGTATGGACTTAAAGGGGAACCCCCACGCCGAAAAAAAAACAGTCCCCTTTAAGTCCATACCAGGCGGCGGGGCCTGCGGCATCTCCTTCGCGGGCCCCGCCTACCTGGAGACGCGCTCGAAATGAGCGGACTTTCCTCCGCGTGCGTGGGCGAGTCCGTTCAGTAGGGCGGATAGTATGGCGGACTTAGTACGCCGTATTAGTCCGCTGAAAAAGTGCCGTGTGTGGCCAAGTAGCCCGTTCAGAAAGTCCGGCGGACAGTCTGGCGGGAAGTCCGCCAGCAGTCTGGCGGGAAGTCCGCCAGACTAAGTCCGTCGGATAGACGGCTACGTGTGTACGCGGCATAAGCGATCATTTTTCTGATCGCTGCCTTAGTGTCGCTAGGTAGATAGTTATTTTTTTAGGTTCACCGCCAGGTTTTTATAGCGCTAGGTACCTCCATATACTACCCAATAATGGTTTTAACCCCCTGATTGCCCCTAGTTAACCCTTTCACTAGCGATCACCGTATAAGTGTTACGGGTGACGCTGGTTAGCCAGTTAGTTATTTTAGGTTCCCCGTCAGATTTTTATATAGCGCAGGGACCCCCATATACTACCTAATAAAAATTTGAACCCCCTGATTGCCCCTAGTTAACCCTTTCACCAGTGATCACCGTATAAGTGTTACGGGTGACTCTGGTTAGTTTGCTTTTTATAGCATCAGGGCACCCACCATTTATTACCCAATAAAGGTTTAACCCCCTGATCACCCAGCGGGTGATATCAATTAGGTTTTAGGGTCAGGGTCTGCGTTGCCCCAGGCAGCGCTAGGTTAGTGCCAGTACCGCTAACACCCACGCGCAAAGCATACACCTCCCATAGTGGTATAGAATCTGAACAGATCAATATCTGATCTGATCAGATCTATACTAGCGTCCCCAGCAGTTTAGGGTTCCAAAAAAACGCATTGTTAGCGGGATCAGCCCAGATACCTGCTGGCACCTGCGTTTTGCCCCTCTGCCCAGCCCACCCAAGTGCAGTATCGATCGATCACTGTCACTAACAAAACACTAAACACATAACTGCAGCGATCGCAGAGTCAGGCCTGATCCCTGCCATCGCTAACAGGTTTTTTGGTAGCATTTTATATTTAAATTAATTTGACTTATGCCCATAGCATGTGTGAGCAATATATCATTTAGTGACAACTTTGTGCAAAAAAAATTGGGGGCGGTTTGTACTGCCCTGCCATTTTAGCACCTCAAGAAATGAGATAGGCAGTCGTAAATTAAAAGCTGTGTAAATTCCAGAAAATGTACTCTAGTTTGTAGACGCTTTTTATATTTTATTTACTAAAGACATGTGGCTGAATACATTTTGCCCTAAATGTATGACCAAAATTGAGTTTATTCGATTTTTCTTATAACAAAAAGTAGAAAATATCTTTTTTTTGTCTCAAAATTTTCGGTCTTTTTCCATTTATATTGCAAAAAATTAAAATCGCAGAGGCAATCAAATACCATCAAAAGAAAGCTCTATTTGTGGGAAGAAAAGGACGCAAATTTCGTTTGGGTAGAACATTACATGACCGCGCAATTACCAGATAAAGCAGTGCAGTGCGAAATTGTAAAAGACCTCTGGTCCTTAGGCTGAAAATTGGTCCGGGGCTGAAGTGGTTAATTCTTCATTGCAATAAGTTTTTATTGAGGTTTAACATGAAGACATGTATATACATACACAGATGCAACATTTCGGTTTACAGTGTAAAACAATAACCTAGGACATCTTATATGTATTATAAAGAAAGAAACAGAAAAGACAGTTCTGCGTCGCACTGCCCGACAAATTCAGTAGTCAGGGGGGCTACATAAACCGTCCGTGTGTTCAATAATTTCCCCATTATGAAGAGGAGGTTTCCCCTCTGGCACCCCTAGTGGGTACTCGCTGTGCCTAGTGAGGGAAAACCTCCACCTTCCCCTGGTTCGGCAAGCTCTGTCCCGCAATGTTAAGCATCACCATCAAGTCCGTAAGGCTCCAAAGCAGATGTCACTTATTAATGCATATTGTATGTACATCCACCATAAAGGTGTTGTACTATAAAACAACAAAGTTGTTGCAGCTTGTCGTTGCTCGTCATGCAAACTGCAACATCTATTGAGCAAGACGCCATATAGACAAGTAAAGAAGAATGATGGATGTTTGACATAAAAGAACGTTAATGAGTAAAAATTATAACACAAATTGAAATAAAATCGATAGTAGTAAAATAAGAAAATAAAAAGAAAATAAAGAAAAGTCATAAGTTCGGAGCCATAACGCAGTTTTCCTCATACCTTCCCTTAGGTCTTGAGCATTATTGATTAATAATCATATCAGTTTTGTATTATTAAACCAGTCAGTCCATGGTTTCCAGTTCGCTTTAGCTACAAGAAGTTTGCCCTGGGTTGATGCAAACATGGTTTCATATATGGCATGTCTGTCAGTAGTCATGATGACTTCCTTTATCGTTGGTGCATTATGATCTTTCCAATGGTGCATTAGAGCCAGTTTGGTACTTAGAAGTATGTGGGATACAATCGTTCTAGTGGATTTGGGAATCAGAGTGGGGATGTAGGTCTTCGTTATTTGTGAGCATATATGAAATACTTTGCCCCAAAGTGTTTGTATTTTCGGACACTCCCAGAGAATATGGTACAAGGTGCCAGGATGGTTACAATGTCTCCAGCAGAGTGGGGAGACATTGGGGGCAAATTTGGAGACCCTATAGGGGGTAAGGTACCAACGTCGTAATATTTTTTGTGTAATTTCCCATAGATTAATACATTTGGTGGAAGCATAGGTTGTTCGCAGTGCTGTTTGCCATTGGTCTACCGTGAATGTTTTACCTAAGTCTTTTTCCCATGCACTGACATTAGGGGTCTTGCTGAATGTTAATTTATCGTTGAGGGTATTATAGAATAGGGAGATCCCCTTCAAATTGGTAGAGGGCTTAGTGAGATATAAAACAATCTTCCAGGGGAGTTGTATGTCTGGAAGATTATTTGTTTGGCGAAGGTGTTTGATTTGAATATATCTGTATTTATCAGATTCTTCTAGACCGTATTCAATTTGTAATGCTCGGAACGTCTTTATTGCTGGTCCTATCCTAATGTCATCGATGTACGTGATACCCTTTTCCCACCAATGAGATAGTTGCAAGTTGGGGATGAGTCCGATAGGACTGCTAGTAGGGATTTTTAAGTTAGAGGTTAGGGTGGTAAAGGTTTGTTTAAGGAGTAACTTCCAAGCTCGTAGGGATGCTATGATGGAGGGTGCCAGAGGTTTGATGCGGGAAGTGTTGGCCGTGTGTCAGTAAGTAATCATACAAACTAGTGTTGGGGATTTGGCTTTCTTCAAGTTCCCGCCATCTTGTTAAGGGCGAATCAGGGAACCAAGTCCTCAGTTGTGCTAGGATGGAGGCTATGTAAGAATCATGAATCTGAACATTCCCCCCCCCTCCGGCAGTTCTCGATGCTAACGAGCTTTTAAAGGCCCACCTAGCTTTCTTCCCTTTCCATAGAAAGTTGTTTATGGTAGCTTGCACCTTGGTAAAGTATTGATTGGGGACAGGGATAGGAAGAGATCTAAATAAGTAGAGCAGTTGTGGCAGTATTATCATCTTTATTGCCGCTAATCTACCGGACCAGATAAGTTCTGTTTTATCTAGGGCAGGGGTTGACAAATTTGCTTGGAATCTAGGAGCCAGCTAAAAAAGTTAGGAGCCAGGTCCGTGACGGCGATCTGGACCTGTCCCTGGCCTGACATGGAGACGAGTGAGGGGAAGATAGCCCCCAGCCCCCCACCTGTCTCCAAGTCATTGCCCATAGCTCTTAGAGGGACATTTTTAAATTGCATTTTAGTGTAAATATGAGATGTGAGGTCTCTCTGACCCCAGATCTCATATATAAAAGAGGACCTGTCATGCTTTTTTCTATTACAAGGGATTTTACATTCCTTGTAATAGGAATAAAAGTGACACACATTTTTTTTTTTTTTTAAAAGAACAGTGAAAAAAATTAAAATAAAAGTTAAAATAAGAAAAAAAAATGTTTTAAATGCGCCCTGTCTCGCCAAGCTTGCGTGCAGAAGCGAACGCATATATGAAAGCGGTGTTCAAACCACACATGTGAGGTATCGCTGCGATCGGTAGAGTAAGAGCAATAATTCTAGCCCCAGACCTCCTCTGTAACTCAAAACGTGCAACCTATAGAATTTTTTAAACGTCGCCTATGGAGATTTTAAAGGGTAAAAGTTTGTCGCCATTCCATGAGCGGGCGCAATTTTGAAGCGTGACATGTTGGGTATCGATTTACTCGGCGTAACATTATCTTTCACAATATAAAAAAAAAAAATTAGGCTAACTTTACTGTTGTCTTTTTTTTTATTAAATAAAAAATTTTTCCCCAAAAAAAGTGCGCTTGTAAGTCCGCTGTGCAAATACGGTGTGACAGACAGTATTGCAACGACCACCATTTTACTCTCTAGGGTGTTAGAATAAATAATAAAAAAAAATATATATATAAGTAAAGGGATGGAGAAAGACTGGCAGGCAATCCGATTAGCATTGTTGGTTGTAATTCCAACGGCCACCACAAGAGGGCGCCAGATTCCAGAAGGAACCATAGGATCACAGAAGGCCTCAAAGCCGGGGGCTCAATTACCGGCCGCCTGCGGCGCGGCCCGACGCGTTTGCGCGGCCCGACGCCATCGAGCGGGGGGGGTCCACGGAGACGGGATACCCCCAGTTATGCTGCCCCAGGCGCAAGGTCGCTGATTCTAGTCGCCAATGCGACCTGGCGACCAGGTTTTGTCGAGCACTGATCTAGGGCTTGTAATTTAGACGGCAGAGATTTAAGAAAGGGAATGTAGTTGTTAGTGTATAAATCTCCAGTAGTGGAGGTCAAGGTGATTCCTAAGTACTCTATGCCTTTCTCGCTCCATTTGTAAGGAAACTGTGCACTGATTCTCGACTGCATACCACCGTCCACTCCCAGCCCCAATATATAAGATTTACTCTCATTAACTTTATAATAAGACAATGCATTAAATATTTTTAGAGTGTCATATACCGAAGCCAGGGATTTTTCCGGGTCTGTGAGCATTAGTATAATGCCATCTGCGAACAGACTAATCGTATGTTCAGATTTCTGGGCCTTAAACCCAGTAATATTGGGTTGGGATCTGATATATGCCGCTAGGGGTTCTAAGATTAAGTTAAAAATTAGTGGGGAGAGAGGACACCCCTGACGTGTCCCATTGGTTATTAGGAAGGGATTGGAAAGCACACCCGAAGTGTATACCATGGCTGAGGGATTCGAGTATAAAGCCATTATGGCCGATAGAATCGTACCGGAGAAGCCAAATTTGCTCAGAACTTTACTCATATATCCCCAGTGAACCCTATCAAAGGCCTTCTCTGCGTTCAACGCTAGGAGCAGAGAAGGCCCTTGTCCAGCACCAGCCAAATGAATGATGTTCGTCAGTCTCCTCGTAGCATCCGAGGTCTGACGTCCCTTCATAAAACCAGTTTGGTCAGTGTGTATCAGGCAAGGTAAAATATCTATCAGCCGGTTTGCCATTAGTTTGGCATAAAGTTTCACATCAGTGTTTAATAAAGATTTGGGACGGAAATTGGCTGGTGTATCCAGCGTTTTCCCCGGCTTCGGCAAAGTCACTATGACAGCACTCAGCATTTCATGTGGGAAGGAGGAGGAGGCAGCGGCATTATTAAACACTTCAGTCAGATGAGGTAGCAGATGTAGTTTGAACATCTTGTAGTATTCCCCAGAGAAGCCGTCGGGGCCTGGGGATTTTGATCCGAGGAGTGAGTCTATTGTTTTGAGAGTTTCTTCTAATGTAAAAGGCGAGTCGTTCTAAGTGTTGTGGGCAAAGATATCTGTTGTAGAAAGTCATTGATTAGGGTGGATGTAGGCTGGATAGTATTGATGTCGTCCTTTAGGTTGTAAAGGGAACTATAGTAGTTGCTAAATGCGTTGGCAATGTCCTGAGGATGAAGCATTTTTCTTTTGCTTTTGGGATGAAGAATGTATGGGATCTTTGATTTTAGTCTGTGTCCTTTGAGTTGGTGTGCGAGTAGTTTCCCTGCCCTGTTACCCTGTGTATAGTATGTCATCTTTAGTCTTTTTGTCTGTTTTTCAAAAGATTCCATTAGGAGGAGTCTCAGATCATGTCTCAGTCTATTTAGTTGTTCAGTCAAAGATTGGGATGTGTTCTGTTTATTTTTAGATTCTAGGTCACGGATCTTGTCTGTAATTTCACGTATTCTCTGCTGCCGCTGCCTCCTCGCCCTAGCCCCTAGTTTTATAAAAATACCCCTAATATATGCCTTATGGGCATTCCAAAGTACAAATTTATTAGGCATCAAGGGCCCATTGAGGGAGAAAAATTCTTTCAAGTGGTCTTGTGTTCTGGTAATTGCATAAGATAAGAGTTCGCCCTCCAAAGAGGGATAGATTCAAATGTAGATGAGTCTTTTAAAGATAGCGTAATTGACGCGTGGTCTGACCAAGTAATAGTGTTGATAGAAGCAGACACTGCCTTAGATAGGGTGTGTTGATCGACCAAGAATAAGTCTATCCTCGTATACGTATGGTGAGGGGCAGAAAAAAACGTAAAGTCCCTTTCAGCGGCATGTAAGCATCTCCAAACATCAAATATACCTTCTTTGTGCAATGTACTGCACAGAGGAGTAGTCAGGCGTTTAGGTTTGGACGTTGTGTCAATGGACGGATCGGGTACTACATTGAAGTCACCACATAGTACTAGAGAGCCTCTTTTGTACTTTCGGGCCTTTTTCAGAATTTTGTGAAAGAAGCGAATTTGCCGGGAATTAGGGGCGTAAACATTCACAATGGTATATGTCGCTTGATTGATATCGCATATCAGAATCAAATAGCGACCCTGAGTGTCTGCAATTTCCTTATGTAGAGTGAAAACAACAGAGTCCTTGACCGCTATCATAACGCCTTTTGTTTTAGAATTGGCATTCGCAAAAAAAGATGTGTGGGAAATTTTTATGTTTGCAGACTGGTGCGGAATTTTGACAAAAGTGGGCTTCTTGGGCACAGAGGATGTCCGACCCATTAGATAGTGCTTCCTTCCACATAGATTTCCTCTTCATGGGGTGGTTAAGTCCTTTAGTGTTGATAGACAAAAAACTAATGGCCATGGAGAGGGATGGTGGTGGAGATGTGTTGAGGTGCTTTGTACATGAAGAGAAGGCCAAAACACTCCCTCGAAAGTTCCAGTGGGAGTGAGATGGCTAATCCGTGATATAGGTACTCACAGTTAAGCCGGGGTTGGATCCGCTGAATGGGCTGTGTTTCAGGCTGCTCGTGGTGACTTCTATCCGTGCGATGAATGGGCGCTCCTGAGGTAAACTGCCGATCAAGAGAGTGCTGGTATGGCTCCAAAAGGAAAAACAAAAGTTGAATAAGGAGAAGAAAAAAAAACAAAGAAAGTCCAGTTTTTACGAACATAACTGAGAAAAAGAGAACAAGTATTCATGGTAAAGTCCAATATAGGTCTAAGCCACCCCACAGAGGGTTAGGGGTGGTCCGTATGCAACTAAGTGCTGCTCAGGTGATTCGGGGTAAAAGTTCAGGCCTAGCGGTTGTCCCGCTTCCCCGTTAGGAATAAATGATGACTCCGTCAGTGTGAGAATCAAGTGTGTGAACTGGCATTTTTTGGTGTCATTTTCTTCCAGTCCGGGCTGGGTAGTCGGCGGTTGGAGGCATCCGCATTATTATCCCTAGTATCAGGAAGGATCCCCCATTCCTTTAGCAAGGCGATACCCTTATCCAAGGAGTCCATGACAAACGGTTTTTCCTGGTAAGTAATTGTGATTTTGGTGGGATAACCCCAACGATAGGGTATTTGATGGTTTCTTAAAACTTTTGTGATCGTATTCAAATTTCTCCGCTTTTGCAACGTGTGCTGTGACAAGTCAGCATAGAACTGCAGATGTTGGTGTTGGGGTGGGAGCTGTTCTTGTTTGCCGATGCATTGCATCAGCTGCTCTTTTGTATGGTAAAAGTGCATGCGGAGAATCACATCTCTAGGGATTTTTTCTGGGAGGTGTGTCGGTTTTGGCAACCGGTGTATCCTATCTATGGTCAGTTCAATGGCTGAGAGACCAGGTAGAAGGGAGGCAAAGAGGTCGGTGGCATAGGAGCGTAGGTCTGAGGTTTGGACTGACTCAAGGATACCTCTAATCTTGAGGTTGTTCCTCCTAGACCTGTCTTCGATGTCTGCCAGTTTGTCCCTCACCCATGTCGATTCCCCCTCCTGCACCTCGTGGGCGTCCACCAGGTCATTTATGGTGGATGCGAATTCCCCCATCTTGCCTTCTAGGTGATCCACTCTGTCTTCCACTACTTTTACTGCCCCGCTAATTTTGTTCATACAGCCCATCATGTCCGCCTGAAGTGTGCTCCTCAGTGAGACTAGCATGTCTTTCAGTACCGTGTCCAGTACAGGCTGATTTGTAGTGGGATAATTTGTTATAGAATCATGGAGTTCCCTGGTGTCATCCTCAGAATCTACCACCGGGCTCAGCGTGGGGCTGCATCCAGTGCCATCCAGCTTTAGTTTGGCTTTAGCTGGGCTCCCCGAGGGAGAGGATGCTGGTGGGGAGGTCTGGTCACTATAAGAGTCCTGATTTCTAGGGGATGAAGTGCTGGTGAATTGTTTCAGCCTGTGTTTAGTGATCAATGAGGGTGGAGGGTCAGCGCCATCTTGCCTACCGTCATGTCGCGGCTGTAGGAAGAAGTCCGTTAGCCATTGTGGCTTTGACGGACCTTTTCGTTTGCCCATCATGCTCTACGGATGTGCCCCTCTCGAAACGCCAGGTGTAGGTGGTCAAAACGGGGTCCTGGTAGCCGCTTGTCGCCGTTGTATCCGCGGGGAAGCAGGGGCTCTGGAATCAGACTTCCATTCGGTTCCGCTGCAGGCCACGCCACGCCCCCGAAGTGGTTAATTCTTAATGGTACCCCAAACATTGGAAAATGTAGGGAGCTTTTGGTGCAGTGCAATTAAAAAAATAAAAAAAAAAAAAAAAAGCTTGGGGAACTTCTTTCCCTGCATTTTTGTGAGTAGGGAAGTCCATTGAAATTAATGAGCTGCCCTACACACAGTATGCAGCCACACAGATGTTGCATTTACGGGCTTAAAACACATGGTGAGGAGGCAACATAATGTCTCTTTACCGCCATTCAAATGCCTCTGAAAAGAGATCTATGCATGGATTGCTTTTCAAAGGAGCAGCAGTCCTGGCTAATATCACACACAAGCCCTACAAAAGCAGTTTTGATGGTATAAGAAGTCGGGGGGGGGGGGGTCCGGATTAAAAGTAACATACACACAGACACACATACAGACAAATGTACGCTGCACACACATACAGACACATGCATACACAGACACACATACATACAGACATACGCATACACATGCATACAGACACATGCATACACATACATACATACAGACACATGCGCACACACATGCATACAGACATACATACAGACACATGTGCACACAGATGCAGACACGTACACATACATACAGACACACGCATACACATACATGCACACAGACACACATACAGACACATGTGCACACACACATACATACAGACATAAATGCACAAACAGACACATGTGCATGCACACACATACAGACACATGTGCGCACACACACACATACAGACACGTGCACACACACATGAATAAAGCACTTTTTAACACTAATTTAGCTTGTAGCGTAGTACAGTACCTTTTCAGCTTCCTCCTTCAGCCGGGTACTGCACTGTATAGGGGAAGCAGAGAGCACAGCACACTCCTCTGCACTTTACTTTCACTTTTGAAGCTCAAGGAGCTTCTCACAGTTCCGGGGATCGGCTCATCTGACAGCCCTGCTCCTGCGGCACACTAAATTGAGAAAGACTAGTTATCACTTTTTTTTAGTATATTACCTAAGGTTTTCTTGTCCAAACCATTCTTTCTTGGGGATTTTGCCCCCTCTTCTCTGCCCAGCCTACGAGTCACCAGCTGCACTCAGCTCCCAGTGGAAAACCCTTGCCGTGGTTATCCGCAGCTTTTGAGATCTAGATTCCATTTCTTTTAATCTTTTGGTTTTGAACTATATCCAATTTATTTATACGTGAGTATACCCAGACACTTCTTGGACTTTCACTGAAATTGGATGTATTGTTTAATCTAATCAACCAGTTCTGTTGTTCTCCATTGATTGTTGAACACAATCTCAATTTATTTACAGAATGACATGCACATACAAATCTACTGCGATGAAGTGGGCATTGCCCCACAAAATGCATAGAGATTAGTGTTCACAAATGAATATTGATCCATTTATTATGTTGACATCCTGAATGTACATTGTTGAAATGGTTACCTTACTCTTATACAATGAATATGAATATGTACTTGTTATTTTTTGTTTATGCAAATCAAATACATTTTGTATTTATTTATTTTTTGTTTACAAACTATTTTATTAGGTATAAAAAGGTGGTACAAAAAGAGTTGTCATATGCATAGAAAATACAGTACAAGCAACTTGCGTATAGGGAAAATCAGAAGATTCTGGGGCTTATTTACTAAGATGAATACGCTGCGCTGGTTCATACCTCCATTTGTGCGCCAGATAAATTATCAAGTGAGCGTATGAACCAGTGCACACATAAGCGCAACACATAATATGCCAGCGCAATTCATGATAGCGAGCGCCATATCATTAACAGTCCATTCACACAGGGGCAGCACGACTTCCAGCGTGACTTTGGGAGACAACTTGGACACGACTTGAGTGTGAATCACAGCGCGACTTTAATAAAGCATGACTTTAAGTCGCCCCCAGGCCAGGCGACTTTAATAAAAAAAAAAAAAATAAAATAAAACAACATGGGTTCCCCTCCAAGAGCATATCAGGCTTTTCAAGTCTGGTATAGATATTAAGGGGAACCCCGCACCAAAAAGAAATGGCGTGGGGGTCCCCCTCAATATCCATACCAGGCCCTTCAGGTCTGGCATGGATTTTAGGGGGAACCCCGCGCAAAAAAAAAATGGCGTGGGGGGGTCCCCTCAAAATCCATACCAGACCCTTATCCGAGCAAGCAACCTGGCAGGCCGCAGGAAAAGAACCGTACCAGGCCACATGCCCTCAACATTGGGAGGATGCTTTCGGGTCCCCCCCAAAGCACCTTGTCCCCATGTTGATGAGGACAAGGGCCTCATCGCCACAACCCTGGCTGGTGGTTGTGGGTGTCTGCAGGCAGGGTGTTTATCGGAATCTGGACGTCCCCTTTAACAAGAGGACCCCCAGATCCCAGCCTCCCCCCCATGTGAAATGGTGTGAAATGGTAAGGGGGCAGTGACAAAAGTGATAAGTGTTAAAAATTACAAGAGACGATCTTTGACAAGTCCTTTATTAAAGTCTTCTTTCATCTTCTTTCTTCTGGTCTTTTTCCTTTCTTCATCCTTCGGTTTCTTCATCTTCTTCCTCCATCTTCTTCTTCCTCCATCTTCTTCTTCCTCCATCTTTTTCTTCCTCCATCTTTTTCTTCCTCCATCTTTTTCTTCCTCCATCTTCTTCTTCCTCCGATCTGCTTCTTCTTGCTCCGGTGTTCTCATCCGGCATCTTCCTCCACATCGCCTCTTCTTCGGTCTCGGTGCCCCGCCTTCCGTTATAGAAGACCAGTCAAAAGAAGAGAAGCGTCACACAGCGAAAGCCTCCCGTTGTGCGGAGCGGCCCGAGAACGAAGACGAGACGCCGTGGAGGAAGATGCCGGACGAGAACACCGGAGCAAGAAGAAGCGGATCGGGGGAAGAAGATGAAGAAAGGAAGAAGGAAGAAGACCAGAAAAAAGAAGATGAAAGAAGACTTTAATAAAGGACTTATCAAAGACCATCTCATGTCATTTCTCTTATATTCACTGACTGACACAGCTCCTCTCTGTAACTAAGTGGGTTGTTTAGCCTGCCATTAGGAGAACTAGGCAAAATTGTTACACAATACACAGAACTTTAAGTCCCGCCCCAGGGGGTGGAACCTGTGCTAACAACCCTCTCTACTGCTCCCAGCAGATTGTTTTATTTTGCCTAGTAAGGAGAATGACCTAGGAACCGTGCGGGCCCTTTTGGTCCATGTTTTTGCTGCAGGTTTGATGTTTTTTGCGCAAGATAGAAGATCCCAGGATCTTTCATCAACTGCCGGCTGGGTGACAAGCTGGTTAATGATTATCCTTGTAGTCTCCCCAGTCTGGCCATCGAGGGTGTGCAGGCCGCAGCTATGGCTCGGCAGGCCGCGACATGCCTCAGCTCCAGAGGTGGTCGGTGAGCTTCAATGCTCCGAGGTATACATATGACCGGGCTACCGATGTCTGGATCACAGTATACCGGGCCAACAGCTACCCTTTAACTGCGCAGGAGTAGGTCTGTGATGGAATGTCTCCCAGCTCTTCAGGACTGGTAAGTACGGCTCTCCCTGCTTCGGTGGGGTGAGCAGCTGGGCATTCCCTGGGAGGTCAATTCGGGAGCCACCTCACCTCCCTATCTTCTCTCCCAAGTCCCTATCTCCCCTCTTTCCCCCCTCTGAGGGGGGTGGCTGCATGCGCTTCGGGCAGTGTGTGTGTGAGGGGTTCGCTGGGTCTCTCACCTGTGGGCTGGGTGTGGCTAGTGTTGGTCCTGGTCCCGGTCTGGGGAGTCCCAAAAAGTGTCTGCGGAGATGTTCTGGCTGTAGGCAGGCAACATCGTTCTGGGTTTAAATAAGTTGGTCCACACTATCCCAGAGACACATTCATGTTATAGGTACCTCATCCCCTAATAATTCTGCAAATATTGTATCCAGGAAAAGGGGAGAAAAAGAAAAGGGAGAGATGGAGCAGGGGATTTTTATACGGTACAATTTATAGAAAAACAAAAATTTCTTTTAAAAGGATTCATAGATTTTTATTAGAAATGTATTAAAAATATTTTATAAAGACATTAGTAGCAAATACACTAATTGTACAAGAAATACATAGCTATGGGGTATGGGGGATCCTGAAAGTATTAGTTGGTAAAACTGATCGCACTTCTTCCCGACATGTTTCGCATTTGTGCTTCTTCAGGGGAGTGTGCAACTAACAATAACACAAAGAAAAAAGTTTAAAAATATACATATAAGATGTACATTTGTGCAGTGCAATCAAATGCATATACAGGTGCAGTACAGGAAATTTATAATATAAAAATAGTCTCAATGTGCTTGGTCCAAAGAGGAGCAATGCTTACCCAAGTGTGTAAATTCCAAGCACCGCAACACAGGAGCCGATAAATTGTGGGATAGATGGTGGAAATTATGGGACAGGATCAAATGGAAAACCCCCCTAGCCCAATGTAGGGCACAGATGGAGGTAAGCAAGCGCTACAAAAGTCAAAAACAAAATTAAAAATAGATTTTGAAATACAAAATGAAAAGTTATTATTGAAATAATGAAAAGTGTTTGATTGTAATAAAAGAGTAAGCAATATAGTTCCCTCAATTATGTGAGGGAGTTGGGGCAAAAAGGAGGGCCTCCATACCAAGACAAAAAGTGCTAATTATTTAAGAAGTAAGACAGTTAATTATCGTTATAATTAAAATTGGACCTGGTTGATGTATGCATTGTCAAAAGTAAGTGTTTAGAATATGTAACTAATACACTATAAAATAAATAAATAAATGATTACAATTGATTTTACCTGCAAAAATGATAGGAGATGAAAGGATTTGTTCCATATAATGATGTTGATGCAATACATATGCAACAGATCACCATGAACAAATTGGCCAATTCATTACACTGCTCTTTGTAAGCTAAAGAGTGCAGCGCTGTGCTGCCCCTCTAAGCTTGCTGAACCTAGAAGCAAATAAGAGGGAGGGTAAATAAATATATAGGAATGAAAAAGGTGTTGAGACACTGTTGAGTTAAAATAGATAACAATATTTACCAGAGCGCGAAGATTCAGCGTAGCAGCGATGCCTGTATCATACCTGCAGTGTAAATGAAATGACAGCGCTGCTTTTTAAATCCTCCATCCATCGAGCCGGCGTCTGACGTCACCGGCTCAATGCGGACAACCAGAGGGGGAGATAGCGAGCATGCGCAAAGCCCGTCGTGTCGACGTCTAAACTGCAATCCCCATAATTCCTCAGTGCTGACACAGAGGTCAGTTTAGATGGATACTGACGGAGATGGGGCTGCGCAGGCTCTCCGCCCTAAAAGGGGGCGGGAAGAAAAAGCCATCACAGAAGCAGATAGGAAGACGATCCTCAAGGCTTCTAACCCATAGGGATTGCATGCTCACGTCCACCCTAAATCGGGCGCCCCTTGGGTGGATTACCCAGCGGCGCCCTTGGGTGTCCATATACCCTCACATACTTGGTGCCGGGGGGGAAAAAAAACAAAAGATCCAATCCCACACCACAGAATAATAAGGCTTGGGAATGCGGTGCGAGGAAAAAGGGAAAGGGCAAAGCTCCTAAGTGTGGATGGGACTCATAGAGAGCAACAGAGATCCCTAAATGTGCAAACCATGAATCCCATCATGGGACCAAGCAATATGAGACAGCAAAAAACATTATAGTGCATGTGAAACAATAATTAATGAAATTAACAGTATTGTTATACAAAAGTATTTTGAATATAACATGGCTTTACATTGGAATAAATGGGAGAAAATAATAAGACATAACAAATTAGAAAGGGATAAAGAAGGGAAGGGGAAAAAGAAAAGGGAAAGATATCACTTCTCTCTCTCAAAACCAGGTTCCATGGAGGCTCACAGCTGAGGCAAGAGAGTCCATAAAAAAGACAAGGAAAATTAGTTATAAGAAAGATCTATAACTTATATTTTCGTTGAACCCAGGATATTTTGTAGCTTTCAAAGTAAAGATCCACTTGGCTTCAGTTTGTAAAAGAAGCTTGTCCACTGAACCACCTCGTGAGTTTAGAGGTATATGGGCCAAAGCTATAAATCGGATCCAATTAGGGTTAAATGTGTGATAAATGCCAATATGCCTACTTATGGCTGTGATTATTTTTTTATTGAGAATTGGTTTTATGTGATCTTTTATACGAATAGAAAATAGTCTCTTTGTCTTGCCGACTGTCCGACATGTGGACCAACTTATTTCTTCAGGATGTCAAAACTGTATACTCTGAACAAGCTAATGGTCAACCTGCTCCTACATACTGTAGCATCTGCAAATGCGGGCAGACCAGCAATAACCAGCCCATGTACTGGGTGAGTGTAACGGGAATGGTTTAATAATTATCAACCAGCTGTTGCACCTGCAGGACTCTGAAGAGATCTGCATCCCTTTAGACATGATTTCCTATTGGAAGTATCTTGCCAAAAATTACATTTTTGTAGCAGTTGATGCCAAGGGTCTGGCTTGTGTCTTGGTGCAGACTTCTGGGGGGATCCGTGAGCCAGTCACACAAGTGCATGCCCAGACTCTTAAGGTGAGATCTAGAAGGCACGCTTCACAGGTTTCCGGACGGAATATTGTACAGATTGATGAAGGTATCAGACACTCATGGTCACTTCGGGAGATTCCTCACTGCTCCTCTCTTCCACGAAGCTGCCAAGTCAATCACAACAGAGGGTGGGTTGCTACATTGCTTTCAGACACCTCAGACTCAAGAGGGTTTGCAAGTTTTGCAATCCTGTTTGGAGTTCGCAGGAGATGTTGGTCAGTGTCTAGTTGCAGATCGGAAGAGGTTGTGGGGCCCTCTTTGAGCTCTTTAAGACAGAGTCCATTCAACAGTATAACCACATGGCTGGAGGCTGTTGCTGGATCGTCAGGATGCCTATCCTATCCTCACACCTTAGAGGGAACGCAAAGCCAACTTTCTCCACCCCAATGGTTGGTGTACCCAGGGGGTGCTATGCTAGTTCCTCTGTTTTATTTACATCAGAGGAAGTGGTGACTGTCAGGAACAGATTTCTGAGAACGAATACTTCCGCATGTTTGATGGCGTCTCAGTGCCTCAGTCATCTGGGCACAACAGTATCATGCATATAGATGATTCCTGGGGTGCATGGGCACGTGCGCAGATTTCATCTAGAATTCTTAGTGCATGGGAGGAAACAGGGTAGAACACAGTTAATAAGTGTTACCCGAGATGAGTAGCGGTCCACGTGATGGAACGACCTTGAGGAAATCTCGGTCCGTTAGGACCTTTTTAGACTGGAGAATTGCTAGGAATCATGTCTGCAAGACAGCCAGGAAGATGCACTGTGAGGGACTTTCGGTCAAGGCAAACAGAGCTTCCCAACCAAGGAGGGTAATCTTGAACATGCTGGGGGTTCAACCAGCCCTTTTAGCACTTTGACCTTACTACACAGATTCAAGGAGGACCAATCTCCTTACAGTTTAGCAACAGGGCAGCAGTCTCCTATATTCAGCTCCAGGATGAAACTCGCAGAAATATGCTATTGGGAGAGGTGAATCCCATAACACCTGGGGCGGAAGATCACCAGCAAAATTTCCAAAGCAGTTTACCTCCCAGCGAATTTCTTTTGAACAAGTACAAGCTTCCCAGAGCACAAGTGGGTCTATGTCCCAGGTCTTCTCTGACCTGGTCCTCAGGTGGGGCCTACCACAAACAGACCTCCTCATTTCCCACAGTAATCACAAACTTTGGTTTGATTTTGTTTCCGTATCCCAAGGCGCAAGGGGCAGATGCTCTGGTCTCTCCCTGCGACTGCAATCTAACCTATATATTTTTCCTCAACATTTCCCGTAAATAAGATTCCTCTTGAGGCTGTCAAGGGAGAACATAGTTGTCACAGCCAGTCCTCTGTATTGACCAGGAGGCCCTCGGTTTTCCCTGGCCGTTCATTTCAGGATACAGAAGACATTTCCCCTCCATAGCATACGCAGACTGGGGCTACAAGCAGGGGCATTAAAGGGGGGATGGACAACTGCGGTTTCTCCAGTTTCACTCCAGAGTGATCTCTACTTTGTTGTGTGCAAGAAGACATTCTACTTACAACATCTTGGTAGGGCGAGACATTGATCCTGCTGTCCCTCCAGTCTCAGCTGTTCTATACTTCCTCCAGGCCTTAGCCTATCCTCACATAGCTCATGAGTGTGAGCTATCTCGGCAATAACACCTTTAAATGGGCCACTAATCCTTCAGTTTGCACAACTTTTGAGGGCAGTCGTGAGGAGTCGGTCACCAAGAAAGATCTATTGGAGTTGCTGGATCTCATATCAGTTTAACCGTTTGTTCCAACAGAGCAATGTTCGGTTCAGTCCAACACTTACTTACAAGGCAGTATCAATTGCAAGAACTTTAAGCAGAAGGTTATCAGAGATTCAACCTCTTGGAGCTTCAAAGTAAAAAAAAAAAAGAAAATTAATATATATATATATATATATATATATATATATATATATATATATATATATATATATATATATATATTAATCTTTCTTTCCAGAACGTGCAGAGTTGGGTCTTGTAGATCATCCTGCATCAAACGTAACAGCAGCCTGCTATTTTAACAGACAGCTGGACATTGCCTAACTTTCCACAACATTACACAGTTAAGCCACACATACTATTCATTTTCAGATATTTAAAGTAGTATCTGTCCACAATTGTCCCTTTCATGTCATCTAAATAAACCTTTTGTCATTTCAGCTGGGAATCATCAAGGGAAAGAGGTTACTGCCTGGATCCTAGTAAGCTTGGTTGTGCATATAGGACTAGGGGTCGCGAGCCTCTGTCAGTGATGGCTGAGCACTCTACCAGAGCGGTTGAAGCCTCATAGGCAGCCCATTCAAGAGAAACTATGGTGCCCATCTGTACAGGGGTATCGTGGTCATTCCAACATTCCTACTCAAACTTTACGGAATAGACCGGGGGGACTTTGTAGGAAGGAGTTTTCAGTCCCCTGCCTCATCCTAATTAGAAGATTGGTTTGACAAGTAGATCCCACCCTGTCAGCTAGTTATTTATCATTAGTATGCTGTCATGTTGGTGTCAGGAAACTGAAAATGGTATCAAATACGTACTGTAATTTTCCTTTCCTGAAGCCAAACCATGGCAGCATACAGTCCCACCCTTATACGTTTCGGTATGTAGCTAATTACAGAGAATGGGGTGGGGCCCAACTAGGCCTTTCATTTATGCTATTCACTGGTCCTGAGGGAGTGGTCAAGAGGCGGAGCTCTATCACTAGTATCACTAGTATGCTGGTTTGGCGTCATTGATACAATTTTCCATTTTATTTTGCATCGGGAACATTACATTGCAACCTAGAGGGAGCACAGGATATATTTATTGTGTTGTACTACTGTGTGTTCATGACAGTTATTGCAGATTTGGTGTGCATGCTTGCTTGGAGGTCAGTGGGAAGGCGCTTAATAGAAGTGTTTGAAGATTTTGAGCATTTGTCTTAGCCCTTGTACACACAGTTGGAGATTGCGACGGAATGTGTCCTATCGGACCGTTTTGTCGGATAATCCGACTGTGTGTGGTATGCATCGGACTGTTTCCGTCGGAATATCCGTCGGACCAAATTTTCCAACTTGCTGGAAATATTTTCTGACAAACTGGTCCGATCGGACATACTCCGATCATGCCTACGGACAAGGTGCCACGCATGCTCACATTCAAATTCCGACACGGAAGCGCTCGTTCAGGTAAAACTACTGCTTGTAAGCGATATAGCACATTCGTCACGCTGCAATGTTAAAAATTCTTTCATGAAGCGCATTCTCTTGTTCTTTACAATGCTGCAAGAACAAACTTCTTTTGATGCTCATAGTTACACACACTTCTCCCGAACGTATTTCATTACTCTTTTTTAACCATTTCAGCAATACAATTTTATTTTGCGTCACATCTACACAATTTTAGATTTTGTTTATTCTTTTTTGGATGTTTTTTTTTTTTTAATTCCTAAAAATCTCCTTTAAAGACAGTTTGCTAATTTCTCCTTTTTTTGGGGTGTTTTTTGTGTGTAAACTTACCACAATAACATTATTGTATTTTTGATATTTTGTTTTTCTTTTTTAATCTACAGGAGGTTGTTTATTGTTGGTACCCCTTGTTATTCATTTCACTTTGTTTTTTTGAAATGTACCTTCCTGCTCACAAATAAAACTGTACTTTTGGAAGGAAAACACATAGACAAGTATTTCATCAAACAAAAAAAAAAACCTTTATTTTGGTCGCAATAAAATAAAAAGAGCAACGCAGCGCTGGAGAAACTTGTTACTTTGGTGCAGCCTTTGGCCCCCAGGGCAGACATGAAAAAATTAGAATATCAAAAATTGGTGGCCTGAGGAGTACATATCTCAGGGAGAGAAGTCTGGTCCAGAAGTCCTAGAGAACAGGAAATTCAGATGCCATGCTATGTCCCCAGGATGTGGATCTTCAAGAGGCTGCATCTTCTGGCAGACCAGACTGAACCCAGGCCATCACTCACTCGTCTTCCTTAGGCACTTCCCTCCAGGCATCCTTTGAGGCTGTGGCTGGTCTCCTGTAGTTGGGGCAGGAGGAGGAGAAGGAGGGCATTGGTCGACCTCCTGGCTTCCACTTGCCACAGCCTCCCCCCAGCTGAGGTCTTCCTGTGTATGAAAAGGGGACATACAGTGGTGTGAAAAAGTGTTTGCCCCCTTCCTCATTTCCTGTTCCTTTGCATGTTTGTCACACTTAAGTGTTTCGGAACATCAAACCAATTTAAACAATAGTCAAGGACAACACAAGTAAACACAAAATGCAATTTGTAAATGAAGGTGTTTATTATTAAAGGTGAAAAAAAATCCAAACCATCATGGCCCTGTGTGAAAAAGTGATTGCCCCCTAAACCTAATAACTGGTTGGGCCACCCTTAGCAGCAACAACTGCAACCAAGCGTTTGCGATAACGTGCAATGAGGCTTTTACAGCGTCCTGGAGGAATTTTGGCCCACTCATCTTTGCAGAATTGTCCTAATTCAGTTACATTAGAGGGTTTTCGAGCATGAACGGCCTTTTTAAGGTCATACCACAACATCTCAATAGGATTCAGGTCAGGACTTTGGCTAGGCCACTCCAAAGTCTTCATTTTGTTTTTCTTCAGCCATTCGGTGGTGGACTTGCTGGTGTGTTTAGGATCATTGTCCTGCTGCAGAACCCAAGTTCGTTTCAGCTTGAGTACACGAACAGATGGTTGGACATTCTCCTTCAGGATCTCTTGGTAGACAGCAGAATTCATAGTTCCTTTTATCACGGCAAGTCTTCCAGGTCCTGAAGCAGCAAAACAGCCCCAGACCATCACACTACCACCACCATATTTTACTGTTGGTATAATGTTCTTTTTATGAAATGCAGTGTTCCTTCTACGCCAGATATACTTGGACACACACCTTCCAAAGAGTTCCACTTTTGTCTCATCGGTCCACAGAATGTTGTCCCAAAAGTCTTGGGGATCATCAAGATGTGTTGTGGAGAAATTGAGACGAGCTTTGATGTTCTTTTTGCTCAGCAGTGGTTTTCTCCTTGGAACTCTGCCATGCAGGCCATTTTTGCCCAGTCTTTTCCTGATGGTGGAGGCATGAACGCTGACCTTAACTGAGGCAAGTGAGGCCTGCAGTTCCTTGGACGTTGTTGTGGGGTCTTTTGTGACCTCTTGGATGAGTCGTCGCTGCGCTCTTGGGGTAATTTTGGGCGGCCGGCCACTCCTGGGAAGGTTCACCACTGTTCCATGTCTTCGCCATTTGTGGATAATGGCTCTCACTGTGGTTCGCTGGATTCCCAAAGCTTTGGAAATGGCTTTATAACCCTTTCCAGACTGATAGATCTCAATTACTTTCTTTCTCAATTGTTCCTGAATTTCTTTGGGTCTCGGCATGATGTGTAGCTTTTAAGGATCTTCTGGTGGACCTTACTGTGTCAAGCAGCTCCTATTTAAGTGATGCCTTGATTGTGAACAGGTGTGGCAATAATCAGGCCTGGGTGTGGCTAGAGAAATTGAACTCAGGTGTGGACAACCACAGTTATAGTATGTTTTAACAAGGGGGGCAATCACTTTTTCACACAGGGCCATGATGGTTTGGATTTTTTTTCACCTTTAATAATAAACACCTTCATTTACAAATTGCATTTTGTGTTTACTTGTGTTGTCTTTGACTATTGTTTAAATTGGTTTGATGTTCCGAAACACTTAAGTGTGACAAACATGCAAAGGAACAGGAAATGAGGAAGGGGGCAAACACTTTTTCACACCACTGTAGTTTTAGTTTTTTGCTCATCAATCACACCATTTTGTGCTCCTGGCTTTTGCAAATTGAATGTTACCAAATAGAACAGACTATCATTCTGAGCCCAGCATTTTTCTTTCCCGTCCCAATCATTTTTGGTCACTACTGTCTCTTGATATGTAAACCACTTTGATAAATCACAACTTACTGATCAATAAGAACATCTAGTTAACATCATTAAATGTAACACAAGAAATATGTTCAACAATGCAATACAGCTGGGCCCCACCACATGTTGCTGCCTGGAAGGTCCAGGTTGGACGTTGGAAGCCTCAGCTGGGGGTGAAGGATGCCTTGAAGGAAGACTGGAGAGTGGTGGCCTGAGTGGTGGCCTGGGTACCCCCTGGTATACCAGAAAATGCAGCCTCTCAAAGTAAACCATCCTGGGGTAATAAATGGCATCTGTATCTCCTGCTCTCAAGCACTCAATTTTCCTATTCAGATAGGCCATGTCTGCCGTGGGGACCATGATCCGCACCAAGGAAAGAAGTTTCTCTGGCGCTGCATTCCTCTTTGTTATGTCGTCATAAAACTCGTTGTGGAACTGCCACAGGCAGGGCATCTCCTTATAGAGTTCGAGGAATAGCCCCATAAAATTGGGTTTTTGAATGGATCCATATTGTCTGCAAGACACAACACAAGACAAACCCTCAAATACTAATAATGCCATTAAAAACCCTCCTAATCTTGTCCCAACATCGGCCTAGATAGAAGCAGTCTAGTCTAGTGATGCACCAAGTTAAAATTTTTACCTTCGTTTGCACGTTCGTCGCGTCTGCGCCTCACTCTCTTCCCAGATCGTACGGACGATACACGCGTGTTGCGTTTTATATACAGTGCGCATGCGTGAAACTCTGCCCGCCCCTGACGTTCTTTCTAGACTATTCCCTGCCCCTTCGCTTCCAGCGCAGTGGGGAGAGCACATGGCGGAGAGAACACAGGCGCGCACTAATAATAGTTCCACTAACGAGGAGGAGGGTGAGGAAAGCCTGGAGCCTGAAACGTCCCCATCCAGGAAGAGAAGATTTAAGGCCTCAAATATGTCTTTTGGAGAGATGTTGGAGATGGTTGGAGATGGTGGACATATTGAACAGGACCGACTATGATGGAAAGTATGGCCCTTACCCAAACCCAAATATCAGAAAGGCCAAGATCATGTCTAAAGTTGTGAAGAGTCTTCATAAGAATTTTGGGGTACGACGATCCAAGGATCAACTGAGAAAATGCTGGTCAGACCTGAAACTGAGGGAGCACGAGCAGTACCTAAGGATCAAGCGTGTTCTTAAAAAAAAGTAAGTAGTTGTCGTGTGTTCATATGATTATTCTTGCTTGCATACTGCTCCATGTGCTTTGATTTCATGTTGTGCATTTTAAAATGGCCACTTTCAAGTTCATGGTTTCATTCGTTCGTAAGAAACATCATTCTGCAGGGAAGTATTCCAGCTTAACAAAGTGTCCTCAATAATGTTCTCACCTTGGAACTCGGCCAAAAAACACAATTGTACAACACTTCCAAGCAATGTTTCAGATTCCTATTTCTGCCCTCTGTGTGCTAATTATTCTTTGTTTACATTCTCATAGGGGAGAGAAGACTCTGCAAGTATGAGGACACCAGGGACCACACCCCTCCCAAAGAAGGGCAACTTCCAAAAGCAGAAACAGAGGAGCAGGAGGAGGAGGAGGAAGGAGAGATCATGGAAGTTGGGCAAATTGTCACCACAACAGGTGAGTGTCGGAGAACACAGCTTCCGGTAAGCTCATCAATGTATGTCACCATATTTTTATTACATGGTGTGTTTTTTTGCTTTGTTTTGTAGGTGATGTGGAAGAAGATTCCCGTTTTACCAGTGAAAGTGCCCAGATCCTGATTGGGGAGATAATGGGGTGCAGTCGTGATTTGGAAATTATACAGCAAAACATCAATGATGTTAAAAATAAAATGAAGAACATCATTGATGTTTTGGGGAAAGTGTGAAACACACAAAACTAGATAGGGTTTTATTTTTGATATTTTAAACAAAAAATTTTGTATTTCTCGAAATTACAAATTTGGAAGATGCACAGAGTGTGTAAACATGCGCTATCTCCCATCATGGGGGATCAATGTACGTGTTTTGTGGAAAGTGTCTGAGATGAAGGGGTTGCAGCCCCAAAGCATGTACATTGATCCCCCATGATGGAAGATAGCACATGTTGACACACTGTGTGCATCTTCCAAATCTGGATTTTCCAGGGGTGACACCCCATGTGATAAAGGCAATATCAGCCCAGTTTGTATATACTCATGTCTGATATTGTCTTCACTTTTCAAAGTTGAACTTTGTAAGTTCCTGTGTTCTGTATTTTACGGTTTGATACATGCCTGTTTACACAAAAACACCAAGTAAACAAAATTTTGATTAAACTCTGTTTTTGATACACACAATTTCTTGGTTTGTTGTAAAAACTTTTTCTAAACGCACATGTGAATGTACTTGTATTAAAAAGTTTAATTATCAACAATGTGTGGCTTCCTTTTTCATTGCGCCAAAAATGTATTTGGAGTAAAATTTTAGTTTGTGCTGAGAAGGAGTGTGATTTAATAAAGGCAACTCCACTTTGCACTCCAAGTGCAGTTTCAGGTGTACTTTTGCAGTGCACTTGTAGTGCATAGTGGATGTGCCTTTAGTAAAAAAACACCCACAGTGAGGTGTAAATTTGGACAATCATGCCATTTTCCTGCCATGGTGCAGAAAATGAGCACGATTTTGGTCAGTAATGCACTACATACATTAGTTACAAAAACAAGGTGTGTGTGTAGCAGACCCACAACATAATAACATTATCTGAAGAAGAGACTGTCCCCTCATCTCGCTCTGAACTTGGGTTTGACTGTTGGTGAAAAAGGCACAACTTGAAAAAAACTGGCAAAGTGGGAGGCCACAGTCTGCCATTCCTGTGGCGTTGAAGGACACTGTGTAGTGAAACAAGAACAAAAATTAGTAATTTGACAAATCAACATTGCAAGCAGATTAGACACCAACATTTTTTGACAAAATTAGTATAACATTTTAGGAACTGAGTATTTAAAGCCTAAAGTATAAGGTCCCCTTATGAGAGTCTAACCCACCCCCCCCCCCCATCTGATGGGCCCTTGAGGGGGATGTTTAGGACAGGTAACCCTCTCCACTTGATTGAGAGCTGAATGCCTAAATAATGTGTGATACTTTGGGAAGCCCCACCTTAGTTACACTATTGGCAGCCCACCGGACAGTTAAGTGTCATAATACCAAGAAAACAAAATGGAAGCACATTTTGACATTCTGCTATTACATATCAAGATAATTAATAGGTTAAAAAAAATAGCATTTGAAAGTATTGAGGCAGGCCCTTGCACTACATGCTTAGGTAAATTCATCCATAAATGTGATCTTCAAAAAGGTAGGTATAGTGTGTATTGGGTTTGGTAAAGTCATCAGATAGAGGATTGCTATCAGCTGAGCTAGCAGTTGGGGGGAGGGGGGTTACTAATGAGTTTGGCACAACCCCAAAAAATTAAAAAAGGTCACTCTGCATGAATTGAAGCACACACATCACATTTTTAGACATTTTAGGGGGTGGTTAGGGAAAAGCAATACTATGGAGCTGACAAAAGACATTGGTAGACTATAGTTTGATGGGCCAAGAAGAGCATGGTGGGGAAGTTAGTGAGGCAAATATGCTTGAGGACAAAGGGGCAGAGCATATAAATTAGAGCATATTGCAATGATGGTAATTAGGGAATGAGGAAAGAAATGCAAGATATTAGCAATCATGAAATACATAGAATGTGATGTTTAAGGAGAAAACTTAGCTTCATATAGTCCTTCTGCAGGACCTGAATGATGGCAGAACAGGTCTCTGAAATAATGATCCCCAGAGCCTGGGGGGAGATGCCTGTGGAGAACTTGAGGTCCTGAAGGCTTCTCCCTGTCACCAAGTAGCGCAACGTGGCGATGAGCCTCTGCTCCGGAGTGATGGCTTGCCGCATGCAGGTATCCTGCCTGGTGATATAAGGGGTCAGCAAAGCCAGCAGACGGTGAAAAACGGGGTCCGTCATCTGGAGATAATTCCTGAAATCATCAGGATTATTCTCGCGGATCTCACGGAGCAAAGGCATGTGCGAGAACTGGTGACGCTGGCGCAACCAATTCTTGGTCCACAAACGCCTCCCCTCCCTGTTCATGGACCAGGCTTGTGTCAAAGTAAGAACCCCAACACGAAGCCCCTGCACAACACAAACTCTACGACGAGTATGTAGACGAAACATGGTTTCAAATGGTCGGCTGGTCAGAACGGACAACAGAAAGCACCAATAAACAGCAAGGCCTGAAAGAACGACCTAAATAGCAGAAGCAAGCAGACAATAAAAAATGCCTTTCAAAGCGTACTATACCAAGATATAGCCCACAATGAGAAACAAATACTTAATGACTGCACGCACTGATTATCAGATACGCACATACAAGCACAAACCGAAGAGCAGTAGCGATCTGAATCACTAATCTTAAAAGCGCGAACCATCTCTCACCAAACTTCTACAAACACGAGATCAGCAGAAGGAGCCCAAAGGGTGCCGGATGTGGTGCTGAACTTCCCTTTTCTAGTCCTGCCGTGCACAGCTTACGTCACCGCGTTCTTGGCAACCGCAAATTCCGACAATTTGGTCTGACCGTGTGTATGCAACAGTTTCGGACTAAATCCATAGGACAAAATCCGTCGGACAAAATCCAACGGATTTGGTTGTCAGAATGTCTGACTGTGTGTACAAGGGCTTACTGTGCACCTGTCTGCATGTACATCCTGATGGTGATCATTGAGTTATCAGTTTATAGGTTCATATTGATTGCTATATATTGTCATTCTCTATATTTAAGTTACCACTCTGTTTATTGTGCTAAGTATCTTCTCAGTACACTTCTTACATGGTTAAATGACAGTTGGTGTGAGACTATATCTATTACTGCAACCGGTGAAGTGAAGGGTTCCAAGAATACGGTAAATATACTATGTGGTGTACCATTACTGTACTTTTCCTTACTGTTAGGTCTCACACTAACATCACCATACAGGTGTGCCAGAGGGGTTGAGTCTGGTCTTGGGGTTGATAGGCAGCCCTGGGAAAAATGTACCCCCCTTCCTGACCAGAGCACTTTTTGTGATTCGGCACTGCATCGTTTTAACTGACAATTGCGTGGTCGTGCAGCGTGGCTTCCAAACAAAATTGATGTCCTTTTTTTCCCACAAATAGAGCTTTCTTTTGGTGGTATTTGATCACCTCTGCGTTTTTTATTTTTTGCGCTATAAACAAAAAAAGGCAACAATTAAAAAAAAAAAACATTATTTTTACCATTTTGCTATAATAAATATCCCCAAAAAATATTTAAAAAAAAATTGTTTTCCCTCAGTTTAGACCAATACGTATTCTTCTACATATGTTTGGTAAAAAAATCGCCTAGGACATACTTAACCCCTACTATCAATAAAAATGCCATAAAACTATCCCCTATTTTGTAGACACTATAACTTCTGCGCAAAGTGAGTGCTACTATACTATTTTATATATATATCTTGTTATGTATATATATCTGCACAGAAACAAATGATTTTGTTTACAATTAGTATATTTTTAAAGCTATTACCTTTTGCAGCAGATTTCTGTATTTCTTGAATAATATTGCTTGCTGTACATGCAGTATATTTCCTGGTTCATGGAGGGGAGGGGAGGAGAGGTTTGCATAGCTAAGGGGCGCAACTTCCTCTGACACTGCTGTTGCTATGGAAACCTGAAACCTATTACACTGCTTGTGCTGCACTGAGCATGTGCGAGATCTGCAAGGATGAGATCCAGGAAGAAATATAGTCTGACTTCAGATGCCCATAGCCTGCTAGAAGTTTATAAAGTAACGAACTAATGCTAGAAAATAACAAAACTGACCTTAGTTGACAGACTAACTTTACTAGAATACATTAAGCTTGTGTATTATAGGGGTATTTTTATTTAAAAAGTATAAATTCGGCCGGAACACCTTTTAAGGACTAGCAGACATTACTCTATAATAATCATTCAGAACAGCATTTGTTAGCAAAAGAAGAAAACAAACTATGCACAATAACTGTAATAAAAATAAATAGCCACACACGAGGTAGAGCTCATCCATATAAGAATAGTTTATTGGCAAACATGTACACACATGATCATAGCTAAGTACTGCAGTGCAGTTCCATGTATGAAACTCATTGGCAATTGCCAGTTATGGAACCGCGACTATGGAATTTACTAATGCTCACTTACTCACTTTTTCATTCACAAGTTCACTAGAGATGAGCCGAACACCCCCCGGTTCGGTTCGCACCAGAACTTTCGAACGGACCCCAAATTCGTACGAACTTTAGAACCCCATTGAAGTCTATGGGACTCGAACGTTCGAAATTAAAAGTGCTAATTTTAACGGCTAATATGCAAGATACTGTCCTAAAAAGGGTTTGGGGACCTGGTTCCTGCCCCAGGGGACATGGGTCAATGCCTAAAATGTTTTTAAAAATGGCCGTTTTGGCGGGAGCACTGATTTTAATGACGATTAAAGTGAAAAAAAAAGTGAAATATTCCTTTAAATATGACATTTAACGGAAATAACATAATTTAAAACTGCTTGCGGTTTTAATGTTATATCTGGTTCCTGCAATATGGTTGAAAATCATTGAGAAAAATGGCATGGGTAGCCCTCCCTGCCCATTACCAGCCCCTTTGGGTCTTGTACGCATATTAAGGGGAACACCCCGTACCCATATTAAAAAAAGGAAATGCGTGTGGCCCCCAGGCCCTATATACTCAGAACAGCAGTATAGAGGCGGTGCAAACAAGACAGGGACTGTGTAGGTTTGTTGTGTTAAGTTGAATCTGTTTGTAATTTTCAACTGATACATTTTAAAAGTGTAGCTCCAGTCAAAAAAACTATTTTTAAGCTTTTTGGAAAACATGGGGAAGGGTTATCACCCCTGTATAATTTGTTTTGTCGTCCATCTTTTTTCATCTCACTTGCTGTTGTCTCCTTCCGTTTGCAAGTAGGAGATGTTTGTAAGTTGGATGTTTGAAAGTAGGGGCCTGCCCTATATGCTCTGCAGAAATGGCGGAACAAGGTGTTGGTTTTGCCACAACATTGTAAGCCCTCAAAGTGACTCTTGGTGGGCGCTGGAGCGCCCTGCTGTGAACGATTATATCAAGAATTGTAATTACATGCCATTGTTGAACAGTGTTAGAAAAATTGACCTTTGGTGGTTGTGGTGCTGGTGCCACAACACTATAAGTCCTCAGTTACTCTGGGTGGGCACAGGAACGGGCCCTCCTGTGAAATATTATATCAAGAATTGTAATTGTAATGTCCCTGTTAAACAGGGGCAGAAAAATTGGGCCTTATGCACTGGTGCCGGTGCCACGACACTGCAACCTCTCCCATATACTCTATTTTTATTGCCCTGCTGCAAAGCATTGCATCAAAAATTGTAATTAACCACTTCCCACCCGGCCAATGCATATATACGGCCGGGTGGGAGCCGTCTACTCCTGATAGGCCGTTCAGGAACGTCCTTCAGGAGTAGCGGGATCGCGCGCGCGCGCGCGCTCGCGCAGCGGCGCGATCCCGATGTGCTCGTGTCACCCGGACACGGCACATCTCAGATCGGCAGGAGGGCTCTGTGATTGGCCCTCCTGATCACATGATGGCCGTGTCCAATCACGGCCGTCATGTGATGTAAACAAACAGCCGGTTGCTAGGCAATCGGCTCTCCTCTCCTCACACGGAAGTCACCGCTGAGGAGAGGAGAGCAGAACGCTGCAGCCAGCTGATGATCAGTGAGTATGGGCTGCTTTTTACAGCTTTTTACTCACTGATCATCAGTGTAGTGTAAACACACAACACACCACACAGTACAAACACAGTCCCCACATATGTCCCCAAAACACACATGTCCCCAAAACATACATGTCCCCAAATAATAAAAACACATGTCCCTAATAATAAAAACATGTCCCCCACATATGTCCCACTAAAATCACTTGTCCCAATGATTATGTGCACACATATGTACGTGATCACCTGCACACATATGTACATGATCATTTGCGTACATATGTCCGTGATCACACAAACCAATTATTATACACTTAACGGAATATTTTTTACCAAAAACATGTAGCAGAATACATTTTGGCTTAAATTTATGACAAAATTAGATTTTATTGGATTTCTTTTCAAATAGAAAAAAGAAAATATTGTTTTTTTTCCAAATTTCCGCTATTTTTGCGCTTATATCGCAAAAAAAAAAAAAACGGAGTCGTGAATAAATAACACCAGAATAAAGCTCTATTTGATAACAATTTCATTTGGGTACAGTGTAGCATGACCGCGCAATTGTCACTGAAAGCGCTAGAGCGCTGAAAGCTGAAAATTGGGCTGGGAAGGAAGGGGGCGAAAGTGCCCTGTATTGTAGTGGTTAAACGCCCCTGTTAAACAGGGGCAGAAAAATTGGGCCTTAGGCACTGGTGCTGGTGCCACGACACTGAAACCTCTCCCATATACTCTATTTTTATTGCAGGAATTAGCCCTGCTGCAAAGCATTGCATCAAAAATTGTAATTAAACGCCCCTGTTAAACAGGGGCAGAAAAATTGGGCTGATGGCATCAACCAGAACCAGAAATGTTCTTCCAACATATCAGCGGAGGAAGAGGATAGACAATCAACATAACAGGACAGTCACTCAGCATCAGCATAGGCAGTCTTGACGGGATGTGATATTTAAAAAAAAAATATTCGGTTACATCAGCTTCAGGTGCTTGGTAGCTGTGGGTGATCCAAGACTGATTCATCTTGATGAAGGTCAGTCGATCAACTGATTCGGTGGACAGGCGCACCCTGTGATCGGTAACAAAGCCACCACCAGCACTGAAGGTGCGTTCCGAAAGAACGCGGGATGCAGGACAGGCCAGTAGCTCAATTGCATACTGTGCAAGCTCTGGCCAGTGATCCATCCTCAAGACCCAGTAAGCCAGAGGATTTTCGGTGGGAAAGGTGTCCAAGTCTGACCTTGCCCCTAGGCATTCCTGCACCATGTAAATCAGACGCTGGCGATGGTTGCTGGAACTGATCATACCTTGGGGCTGCGGACTAAAAAATTGTCTGAAAGCATCAGTCAGACGGCCACCTTCTCCACCGCTCCTTCTGACCGATGCCTCAGCAACACGTTGTCCAGGACCAGGAGTTTGTAACCTCCCAGTCTCTGGGAACGCGTTGCACAGACCTTTCTGCAAGGCCTCCCGGAGATGTCTCATCCTCTGCTCCCTCTGCGATGGCAAGATAAGGTCGGCAACCTTACCCTTGTACCGTGGATCAAGGAGAGTAGCCAGCCAGTAATGGTCCCTCTCCTTGATCCGAAGAATACGAGGATCCTTCCGCAGGCTTTGCAGGATCAGGGAGGCCATGCAGCGTAGGTTAGCTGAGGCATTCGGTCCGGAGTCCTCTGGGTCACTAAGGGCGACATGATCCGCAGCTACCTCCTCCCAGCCACGTACAAGTCCACGTGTTTCTTGGGACTGTAAATCATCCCTACAAGACTGCTGCTGCTGATGCTGAGTGCCAGCCTCCACCTCCATGCTGACACAATCATCCTCCTCCTCCTCCTCTTCCTCCTCCTCATCCTCTTTCTGTGTGATGGGTGGCACAGCAGGAACACTGTCTGGATAAAGGGGACCTTGAGAGGCAAGGAAGTCCTCCTCTTCCTGCCTCTGTTCTGCCTCAAGTGCCCTGTCCATTATTCCACGCAGCGTATGCTCCAAGAGGTGGTCAAGAGGTACAGTGTCACTGATGCATGCACTGTCACTGCTCACCATCCTTGTGGCCTCCTCAAACGGTGACAGGACAGTGCATGCATCCCTGATCATGCCCCTCTGGCGTGGTGAGAAAAAACCGAGCTCCCCTGACCCTGTCCTGGTGCCGTAGTCGCACAGGTACTCATTGATGTCCCTCTGCTGCATGTGCAGCTGCTGCAGCATGGCCAACGTTGAGTTCCACCTGGTGGGCATGTCACATACAGGGGTGTGAAAAAGTGTTTGCCCCCTTCCTCATTTCCTGTTCCTTTGCATGTTTGTCACACTTAAGTGTTTCGGAACATCAAACCAATTTAAACAATAGTCAAGGACAACACAAGTAAACACAAAATGCAATTTGTAAATGAAGGTGTTTATTATTAAAGGTGAAAAAAATCCAAACCATCATGGCCCTGTGTGAAAAAGTGATTGCCCCCCTTGTTAAAACATACTATAACTGTGGTTGTCCACACCTGAGTTCAATTTCTCTAGCCACACCCAGGCCTGATTATTGCCACACCTGTTCACAATCAAGGCATCACTTAAATAGGAGCTGCTTGACACAGTAAGGTCCACCAGAAGATCCTTAAAAGCTACACATCATGCCGAGACCCAAAGAAATTCAGGAACAATTGAGAAAGAAAGTAATTGAGATCTATCAGTCTGGAAAGGGTTATAAAGCCATTTCCAAAGCTTTGGGAATCCAGCGAACCACAGTGAGAGCCATTATCCACAAATGGCGAAGACATGGAACAGTGGTGAACCTTCCCAGGAGTGGCCGGCCGCCCAAAATTACCCCAAGAGCGCAGTGACGACTCATCCACGAGGTCACAAAAGACCCCACAACAACGTCCAAGGAACTGCAGGCCTCACTTGCCTCAGTTAAGGTCAGCGTTCATGCCTCCACCATCAGGAAAAGACTGGGCAAAAATGGCCTGCATGGCAGAGTTCCAAGGAGAAAACCACTGCTGAGCAAAAAGAACATCAAAGCTCGTCTCAATTTCTCCACAACACATCTTGATGATCCCCAAGACTTTTGGGACAACATTCTGTGGACCGATGAGACAAAAGTGGAACTCTTTGGAAGGTGTGTGTCCAAGTATATCTGGCATAGAAGGAACACTGCATTTCATAAAAAGAACATTATACCAACAGTAAAATATGGTGGTGGTAGTGTGATGGTCTGGGGCTGTTTTGCTGCTTCAGGACCTGGAAGACTTGCCGTGATAAAAGGAACTATGAATTCTGCTGTCTACCAAGAGATCCTGAAGGAGAATGTCCGACCATCTGTTCGTGTACTCAAGCTGAAACGAACTTGGGTTCTGCAGCAGGACAATGATCCTAAACACACCAGCAAGTCCACCACCGAATGGCTGAAGAAAAACAAAATGAAGACTTTGGAGTGGCCTAGCCAAAGTCCCGACCTGAATCCTATTGAGATGTTGTGGTATGACCTTAAAAAGGCCGTTCATGCTCGAAAACCCTCTAATGTAACTGAATTAGGACAATTCTGCAAAGATGAGTGGGCCAAAATTCCTCCAGGACGCTGTAAAAGCCTCATTGCACGTTATCGCAAACGCTTGGTTGCAGTTGTTGCTGCTAAGGGTGGCCCAACCAGTTATTAGGTTTAGGGGGCAATCACTTTTTCACACAGGGCCATGATGGTTTGGATTTTTTTTCACCTTTAATAATAAACACCTTCATTTACAAATTGCATTTTGTGTTTACTTGTGTTGTCCTTGACTATTGTTTAAATTGGTTTGATGTTCCGAAACACTTAAGTGTGACAAACATGCAAAGGAACAGGAAATGAGGAAGGGGGCAAACACTTTTTCACACCACTGTATAAGGCGGTTCTTGGGCAGGTTCAACTGCTTTTGGAGCTCAGCCAGCCGAGCACAGGCATTAAATGATCGGCGGAAATGCACACAGACTTTCCTGGCCTGCTTCAGGACATCCTGTAAGCCGGGGTACCTGCCCAAGAACCGCTGCACCACCAGGTTAAGGACGTGAGCTACACAGGGCACATGGGTCAGTTGTCCCTGTCGGAGGGCTGAGAGGAGGTTGGTGCCATTGTCGCAAACCACCATTCCTGGCTTAAGCTGGCGTGGCGTCAACCACCTCTCGGCCTGCCCCTGCAGAGCTGACAAAACATCCGCCCCAGTGTGGCTCCTGTTCCCCAAACAAACCAGCGCAAGCACGGCATGGCATTGTTTTGCCTGCGTACTCGTGTAGCCCCTGGAACACCTACGGAGCACCGCTGGTTCTGAGGACAGAGCACTGGAAGAGGCCATGGAGGAAGAAGAAGAGGAGGGGGTGGAGGAGAGGGGTGTTCCACAACCAATAGTAGCATTTTGGAGGCGTGGTGGCGGAACAACCTCCAACACTACTGCACCTTGTCCTGCATCCTTCCCAGCTGCCAGAAGAGTGACCCAATGGGCCTTGAAAGACAGGTAACGTCCCTGTCCATGCCTGCTGGACCATGAGTCAGCGGTAATATGCACCTTACCGCTGACCGCCCTGTCCAGCGAGGCAAGGACATTGCCTTCCACATGCCGGTAGAGAGCCGGAATCGCCTTCCGTGAGAAAAAGTGGCATTTGGGGACCTGCCACTGAGGAACCGCACATTGTACAAACTCACGGAAGCTCTATTATAAAAGATAGATCCCTAGCTATATAGGTGAGGTGAATATAGCGGTGTATACTGCGGTCAGGGCAACAATCACTACAGAAGAGCAAGATCGAAAATCGGCCGATAACGATCGGTGTATGCTGTGTTGAAGGTACACAGAACACCCACTAACTGCTTCAGACGCCAACACACTACACAAGGCCGCCGCGCTGGCGGCCTTATATAGTGTGGGGCGTGTTCTACACAGCCTGAGCTATGATTGGCCACAGGCATCCTGCCTGTGGCCAATCATGGCTCTCCTCGCTGCTGGCGCTGTGATTGGCCAAGCATGCGGGGTCACAGTGCATGCTTGGCCAATCATGAGCCAGCAATGCACTGTGATGACGCAGTGCATTGTGGGCCGTGAGCGCTACACGAATTTGGCGCGAACGGCCCATAACGTTCGGAATTCGCCGAACGGGCGAACAGCCGATGTTCGAGTCGAACGTATGTTCGACTCGAACACGAAGCTCGTCCCTAATGTTCACCTAGTTGAGGGCTTAACTGGCTTAATTGGGAGTAACTAGATGTAGAGTGACTACTTTTTCTCCTTATTCTTAGTGAATTAGGCCCATAGTGACAATAGTGTTTTTTTAGCTGCCCTGATTGTGCTCTTACATTTCTTATTGCATTCTTTTATTGTTGGAATGCTGACAATGACCCCTTAACCTTGTATTTTTTTAAGGCCATTTCTTTTATTTTTATATGCATTTTTACTTTGGAGTTTAGCTACCCAGGATTTATTTTAGCTCTTTTAAACGTATTTCACGTTGGAATGCACTGGCCAATACCTTTATTTAGGTATGTGCTCTTATTTAGGTAGTGCTCTTAAAGCACTTCCATTTTTGCTCCGTGTTCTTTGTTCCTAGGATTCTATCCCATTCAATATCATCTAGCAAGGAATTTCATTTAGGGAAGTTTTTAAATTCAGTGTCTGGGTATTACCCTTGTGTTTCCTATTTCTGTGATTTATACTGAATCCAATTGACCTGTGGTCGATGCTTCCTAAGTAGGGATGAGCTTTCTGTTTGGGTCGAACATGAGTTTGACTTGAACATTGGCTGTTCACCTGTTTGTTGAAAATCGAACATTATGGGTCGTTCGCGTCAAATTCGAGGGGGCGTAATGGCCCATAATGCACTGCTTTGGCCAATCCCAGCGCCCTCAGCTAAGAGAGCCATAATTAGCCAAAAGTCCATGCCCCACACTATATAAGGCTGCCTGCGCGTCGGCCCTGTGTAATGTGTTGTTGGCATGGACAGAGAGAGAGTGTCATTTAGATTGAGCAGGCAGGCAGGTTATTCAGTTAGCTGCAGTGTATTTAATATATATATATATATATATATATATATATATATATATATATATATATATATATATATATACACCGTATTTTTTTCAAGTGAAAACATAGGTTTTGGGCAATACTCGCGGTATAAGACTACCCCCCTTCTAAAGGCAACACCATTTAAAAAAAAAAACATTAGAACCATTAAAAAACACAAAGCAAGAATGCCAACTACTCATCCGCCATGCTGTGATATGTCATAAAGTAAATCAAACAATAATAACACAAACAGAGATCTATTGAACGCCACAACTCTGGAAAGTAGAATTTTTCACTAACCAAACCTATACCACTTTTGGGTTACATTCTATGGGAATTGTCCACCAAAATGCATTTAATAACCCCCTGTCATATGTCCCAGATTTACCTGTCCCTCTTGGGTGCCTGGGATCTCAAAGGCAAACAGCAGGATGTATAGTAGTAGGAGATCAGTGAATGGATTTACCCAGGGAAGTATGGTGAGCGGTGTATTATTTTAATGAATACAACGCCTGCTTGGATTGGCAGAGGCTGTAGCGTCATCAGCCCTTGCCTCTCTCTCTCTATCTCTCAAAGCCAATCTGAGCAGGCTACTCTATGTAGCCTGCTCGGATTGACAGAGGTTGTTACTCCAATCCAAGCAGGCTCTGTATTCATTAATAGAATACATCGCTCGCTGGGATTGGCTCAACGGCGTATACTGTTTGTAGCTGAAGCCACATACAGTATTAGCAGACATTTTGGGGCTGACATCCATCGGGCAGCATTGTATACCCAGCCTATAAGACGACCCCCGATTTTTGGGCATTTTTTTTAAGTGTAAAAGGTAGTCTTATACGCCAGAAAATACAGTATATATATATATATATATATACACACACACACACACACACACACACACACAGACAAATCCAAACTTGCAGATATTAGGTCCCTCACGAAAGCGCTAGAACATTTATATCACAGAAACAACCAAAACCCAAAACCTTTTTAAACAGATTCAAAAGAAATGCACTACCTTAGACACATTATTAACATCGGACACTGAAAAAGCCCTCAGATGGTCTAAAGCTAGATTCTTACTCAACACAAATTCATATTCCACCATGTTCGCTAGAAAACTAAATCAATCTACGAAACCACCCCACACCTACAAATTAAGGAACTCATCTGGAAATATAGTGTCCCACCCCAAAGAAGTCATGAAATTGTTCTTAGACTTCTATAAAAACCTTCTCTCCACACCACAATCATCTCCCAAACAGTCCTCCCTAGACTGGCTTAACAACATTACATTACCCACTCTTACTAGGGAACAAATCAAATCTCTTAATGCCCCTTGTACCGATATAGAAGTTAACAGGATCATTGGAACATTAAAGTTATCCACAGCCCCAGGCCCGGATGGCTATTCCACACACTACTATAAAAAATTAGCCTCTACCATTACCCCACACCTTACTAAACTGTGTAATAATATCTTACAGGGTGGCCAATTCCCATATGAGATGCTTTTAGCTAACATGTCCCTTCTTCCCAAACCAAACAAAGACTACTCCACCCCCCAAAACTACCGCCCAATATCAGTTATTGACAACAATTTAAAATATTTGGTCATATTTTGGCAGATTATGTTCTGTTATTTCCCCATTAGTTGACCCTGATCAAACAGGCTTCATTCCTAACAGACAAATAACAGACAACATACGACTGACCTCAAATATCATTCAAGACTCGAACATACATTCCAAATCCACACTACTACTAAAGCCGCGTACACACGGGCGGACTGTCTGGCCAACTTAGTCCATCAGACAATCCGACGGACAGTCCGTCATACTTTCGAATGAACGGACTTGACCACACACACCACTTTTTGAGCGGACTAATACGGCGTACTAAGTCCGCCATACTATCCGCCCTACTTTTGAAATGAACGGACTCGCCCACACACGCGGAGGAAAGTCCGCTCATTTCGAGCGGGTATCCAGGTAGGCGGGGCCCGCGAAGGAGACGTCGCTGGCCCCGCCGCCTGGTATGGACTTAAAGGGGAACCCCAACTCCGAAAAAAATCGGCGTGGGGGTCCCCCCCAAGTCCACAACAGACCCTTGTCCGAGCACGCTACCCGGCCGGCCAGGAAAGGGGGGCGAGCGAGGGCCCCCCCTCCTGAGCCGTACCAGGCCATGTGCCCTCAACATGGGGGGGTGCCTTGGGGAAGGGGGGGCTGCACGGCCCCCCCACCCCAAAGCACCTTGTCCCCATGTTGATGAGGACAAGGGCCTCTTCCCGACAACCCTGGCCGTTGGTTGTCGGGGTCTGCGGGCGGGGGGGGCTTATCGGAATCCGGGAGCCCCCTTTAATAAGGGGGCCCCCGGATACCGGCCCCCCACCCTATGTGAATGAGTATGGGGTACAATGTACCCCTACCCATTCACCTGTAAAATAAAAGTACCAAAAAAACACAACACACGAGATAAAATACTTTATTGCACAGCTCCGGGGGATTTCCGTCTTCGGGGGTCTTCTCGCCGGACTCCTCCGCTATCTTCTTGTAGCTCTTTTGCTAGCGGAGGAGTCCGGCTTTCTTCCTCGCCGCCGGCCTCTTCTCCCGACTTCGGGGGTCTTGTCCCCCTCTTCGGTTCTTCTGCCGGGCCACCGCGCCTTCTTATAGCTCTTTTACAGGCGGTCTTATGTCGCCGCCGCCGCCGCCTTCCGTTCTTCTTCTTCTCCAGGAGATGTTGCCTCGACGATCTCTCCGGCCGGAATGCCAGGGACGCACTGCGCGGCCACTTATATAGGGACAAGGGGCGGTGTCACATGGCTTTATGTCACATGGGTTGGTCACATGGGTTGATGTCACATGGGGACTATGACATCGTAAGGGGGCGGAGTCACCATGTGACACCAACCCATGTGACATAAAGCCATGTGACACCGCCCCTTGTCCCTATATAAGTGGCCGCGCAGTGCGTCCCTGGCATTCCGGCCGGAGAGATCGTCGAGGCAACATCTCCTGGAGAAGAAGAAGAAGAAGAAGAACGGAAGGCGGCGGCGGCGGCGACAGAAGACCGGGCCACCGCCTGTAAAAGAGCTATAAGAAGGTGCGGTGGCCCGGCAGAAGAACCGAAGAGGGGGACAAGACCCCCGAAGTCGGGAGAAGAGGCTGGCGGCGAGGAAGAAAGCCGGACTCCTCCGCTAGCAAAAGAGCTACAAGAAGATAGCGGAGGAGTCCGGCGAGAAGACCCCCGAAGACGGAAGACCCCGGAGCTGTGCAATAAAGTATTTTATCTCGTGTGTTGTGTTTTTTTTGGTACTTTTATTTTACAGGTGAATGGGTAGGGGTACATTGTACCCCATACTCATTCACATAGGGTGGGGGGGCCGGTATCCGGGGGCCCCCTTATTAAAGGGGGCTCCCGGATTCCGATAAGCCCCCCGCCCGCAGACCCAGACAACCAACGGCCAGGGTTGTCGGGAAGAGGCCCTTGTCCTCATCAACATGGGGACAAGGTGCTTTGGGGTGGGGGGGCCGTGCGGCCCCCCCTTCCCCAAGGCACCCCCCCATGTTGAGGGCACGCGGCCTGGTACGGCTCAGGAGGGGGGGCGCTCGCTCGCCCCCCTTTCCTGGCCGGCCGGGTAGCGTGCTCGGACAAGGGTCTGTTGTGGACTTGGGGGGGACCCCCACGCCGATTTTTTTCGGCGCTGGGGTTCCCCTTTAAGTCCATACCAGGCGCCGGGGCCAGCGACGTCTCCTTTGCGGGCCCCGCCTACCTGGATACCCGCTCGAAATGAGCGGACTTTTCTCCGGGCGGGAAAAGTCCGCTCATTTCAAAAGTACGGCGGACTGGCATACACACGGGCGGATTGTCCGCCGAAATGCGAGTACGACGGACAGTATTTCGAACATTCCGAAATACTTAGTCCGCCGTACTGCACGCTGAAAAAGTCCGCTGAAGCCCACACACGAGCGGACTGTCCGCTGAAATGTGTTTTGGCGGACTAAGTAGGCCATACAGTCCGCCCGTGTGTACGCGGCCTAAGTCTTGATATACACAAAGCTTTTGACAGCTTTTGCTGGTCATATCTTGACACTTTACTTCCCAAATATCAACAATGAATTCCTACATGGCTTTAAGGCTCTCTATCACAACCCACAAACATGTATCAAACTCCCAGGCAACAACTCCGACTTTTTCCCCCTGACTAGAGGTACCAGACAAGGTTGTGCCCTCTACTCTTCGCCCTTGCAATAGAGCCCCTTGCCTGCGTAGAAATAACACAGACATCAAAGGATATTTTAAAGGATCCAAAGAATATAAGCTGAGTCTCTACGTGGATTACGTCCTTCTGTTTATAACTGACCCTCTTATTTTCCTACCCAAGCTAACTAAAACCCTTTGACATCTTACACGACCTGACAGGTCTGGGTTTAAATCTATCTAAGTGCTCCGCTTTACCAATCAATATTCCCCCAGCCTTAATTTCTTCACTGAAAGACAAATTCTCATTCAACTGGTACGCGGATTCATTTAGATACCTAGGTATTCAGATTACACCCTCATAAAACGTTATACCAAGCAAACTACCCTCCCTTATTTAACAGTTTTAAAAATCGACTTAAACTTTAGTCTTCATACGAGATTTCATCCTCTGGCAGAATAGTGGCTGTAAAGATGATATTACCCAAACTTTTATTCTTTTTTAGAGCCCTTCCTCTTATTCTACCTAAAAAAAAACATTAAAATCTTTACAGAGAGAGAGACCAACAAATTCATTTGGCATAACAAAAAACCCAGATTTAGTTATTCCCTTATATTTAGACCCCAAATAAAAAGGAGGCCTCAGCATTCCCAACCTTTGGCTTTATTATCTATAGGCCAGATTCACTCAATTACCCCAATGGTATAACCCCTCACTCCAAATCCCTTGGCTCCAGTTTGAGGAAGAATCTATTCTACCCCACAATTTACAAGGACTTCTCTGGTCCAAGACTATCCCACCACAAAAAATAAGAGCATTAAACTCACACCCTCCAATTATGGAACAGACAAGTCTCTAAATTTAAGTTATCCTCTGACACCCCCCCCCCCCCCCCCTGGCTTCCTTTTTAGGTGACCCTCATTTCCCCCTCTCAGATAGAGCTCAAGATCAAAACTCTCTAATGAGTTGTAAGTCACATAACCTAACACACTTAAAATCGCTCTCCCACAACAATTCATTCCTCAATTTCACCAGACTACAAACAAAATATGATCTCTCAACTACTGAACTAGAGAACTATACAAAAATAAGACAATTCTATCAGAAATATTACTCACTTACACAATTTGAGAAAATTTGTATGTCCTCCCCTCGAGATAGGTGTTTAATCTCCAGAATATATAAAAGCTTAAATGAGACCAACATGCCTGAGAAATCACTTCCCATTCTACAATGGGAATCAGATTTAAATACCTCATTTACTCTGGATCAATGGGATACTATTTTTGCAAATCTCCATAACTGTACCAAGACAACCTCGATCAGAGAATCAGCCATTAAATTGCTCTATAGATGGTATCTTACCCCTGCTAAACTTAACTAATTTTATCCCTCACTATCCCCACTCTGCTTTAGGGGTTGCCCCACTCAGGGTACACTTTTACATATCTTTTGGGATTGTCCCCACATAAAAAGCACTTGGCATAAGGCTAGCATAATAGAAAAAATATCTGGTAGAAAAATGTCTCTTACACCCCAAATCTGTCTTCTATTCTCCCCTATACAGGATATTCCAATGACTAGCACAAAGCATACATTCCTCAGCTCCATCCATTGGGCCATAGCCTTTACTTGGTGCTCCACTATGGTGCCATTCTCAATCGCATGACGAACATCAAACTTTTGGAGAGAATTCACCATATGCTATATGATTCTATGCCCCTTTATCAAAAAATTGACTCTCTGGGATACCTCCTCTCTGGTTTAAAAAAAAATAAAACATTTTTATTCTAACTCCTCTTCTTAACATATATGCAATTGTTGTTTTTTCTTCTCTCCACTACAGTACTCTTGATTGGCCTGGTTATAACCATATACTTTTCCTGTACAATGCTCACTGTTATATTTGATATTTGTATACATACCTGCTCCATCATTGTAATTTTTTATATACCTTGACCTTTTCCATAATAAAAACTGTTTGTAAACATGTAAACATACACACACACACACACACACACACATATATATATATATATATATATATATATATATATATATATATATATATATATATATATATATATATATATATATATCCACTGTATCCAGTTTAGCTATATCTCACTGCAGGCCATTCCTGGTGTACTGTTCCTATCTAATATACTTCAGGCAGGCGGGTTATTCAGTTAGCTGCAGTGTATTTAATATTTATATATATATATATATATATATATATATATATATATACACAGACAATCCCATGTGTGTATATCTATCTATATATATATATATATATATATATATAAATAAATATATATATATATATATATATATATATATGTATATATTCCACTGCATACAGTTTAGCTATATCTGACTGCAGGCCGTTCCTGGTGTACTGTTTCTAATAAACTTCTATAAACTTCTGGCAGGCAGGTTATTCAATTAGCTGCAGTCTATTTAAAAAAATAATTATATAGACAGGCTTGTGTATATGTAGGAAGGCCAGTACGGTGGCCTGAATTTATGGGAGGAGCCCAGGGGTATTTAACCAGCCTGCTCGCCTATGGTCTTTGACGGTTTCCTGTGCGTGGTACGTCACTAGGCTGACTCTTCGAAAACTCATTAGCGTCTGTGAGTTCCCATGTTTGAAGTTTTTCGAGGCTCTCGTTTCCGCTAGCAATTCCCGTACAACGTGTCTGGCTCGGCTGTCGCAGGTAGTGTTTTCGGTTAACTTTTCCTTTCACGCATTGTTAGATATCTTGTCACTAAACCTTGATATCAAACTTACGAATCATTCATAAGACCCTACACACAGCCGCAACTGCTGCCTATAAATCGTAATCATTTCACTCTCACGTACTGCGCTCCGATTTGAATCCAGTCGCATCCACAATGCACCGATCCGTCCCAGTGCACCCCAGTTTTCTTTTTTTCGGCCTCATTTCAGTACATGCTCCAGAGTCCCATTCGTTGCCAGTCGCAGGCTGCAGCTCACCGATTCCTGCCTCTTGGAAATCATTTCACTGTCACGTATCACGTTCCGATACGAATCCAGTCGCATCTACGATGCACCAATTGGTCAGGCGTGCCCTAGTTATTTTTTGTGCTCATATCAGTACATGCTCCAGAGTCCCGTTCGTTGTCAGTCGCAGTCGTGGCATGACCGATTCGTGCCTCTGTCATGGCAAATATTTTTCACTCATCTCACTGTCACTTACCGTGCTCCGATTCAAATCCAGTCGCATCCGTGATGCACCGATTTGTTCCGGTGTGCCCCAGTTGTTTTGGTCTCATTTCAGTGCATGCTCCAGATTCATGACAAACATTTCATTCATTTCACTGTCACAACATACCGATTCATGCCTATATCATGGAAAAACATTTCACTCATTTAATTTCACACACTTGTCGCTTAAGTCGAACCCACTCATACCAACAATGCATCGATTCGCACCCATCATTTCAGCATTACAGGTATCGTTGGCATGTTGCCTGTCATTTTCCCCAAGTCCGGCAGTCACTACAGATTGAATCCTTCATGCATTTTCTATTTTTCGTGAACATGACTCCACAGATGCGCGACCTCTGATGCCTCTTCGACACAAAAAATAAAAATAAAATAAAAAATAAAACCCCACACCCAGTCTTCCTTCGAAGTTCAGAAAGGGTCTTGATTCATTCATTAAAAACCTTCGCCTCACTGCTACTTCACCTTATAGTCACACAATCCGATGCATGTTGGTTTTGTTTCATACATTTTACAACCGATTCGTATCAGGATGCATTACATACAATTACAAAAGATTCGTATCGGTTTCGCTTCATACACGCTACAGCCCGATTCGAATCCAGTCGCATTAGTGGCACAGTGATTTGTACAGGATTCATTTCATACTCTCCACAGTGCGATTTATATAGCGGATTGATTTCATACACTCTACAACCGGTTCATATCAGATTAATTTCATACAACCGATTTGTATAGGATTCATTTCATACTTACAACCGATTCATATACACATCCAAGAATAAGCTTCTTGCAATAGTTGCAAACACACATCCAAGCATAAATTTCTTGCAGTTGTCGCAAGCTGATGTCCAGGCACAAACTTATTGCAATCATTGCTAACACACAATTCTGGCTAGCTCCGTAGTTTGCTTTAAGAAAAGGCCTGGATAGTTTCCTAAATGTACATATTATAATGGGGTAATAATATTTATAGGTAAAGTTGATCCAGGGAAAAATCAGTTTGCCTTTCGGGGATCAGCAAGGAATTTTTTCCCCTGCTGTAGCAAATTGGAGCATGCTCTGCTGTTTTTTTTTTTTGCCTTCCTCTGGATCGGCTGTGGGTGTAGGGTTGGGTATGTTGGATTGTACGATATTTTATTTATTTTTATGGTTGGACTGGATGGGCATGTGTCTTTTTCGACCTAGCTAACTATGCATCCTAGCATAACTTCTTGTAATCGTTGCAAGCATGCATCCTAGCATAACTTGTTGCAATCTTTGCAAGCACGCATCCAAACATAACTTCTTGCAATCGTTGCAAACACACATTCAAGCACAACTCCTCCTGCAGTCTTCACAAGCACATGCAGTAATACGAACTTCTCACAGTCACTATGAACACATCTCCAGTGAAATAATCTCCCTTGCAATCGTTGCAAGCACACATTTAAGCACAACTTTTGCAATCGTTGCAAGCACATTTCCAGTGGCACACAAGCAGCCACACATCATTTTGTCTCCAGTGGCATTTTCATATGAGCCACTCAACATTTCCGGTCTGTCATTTCTCCCTTAGAACAGTTGAGTTCAGCTACCATCCTGCACCAGGTATCGTGTTGTCACACGCAGCTGGCTTCTTCTTGTAACGCTATCAGGCTATACCTAGCCAGCGTCCAGCATTTTCTATCCTTACAGGACCCTGGAGAGCCATCTGTCTTTACGGCCCATACAGTAAGATCCCCTCTACGTGGCATCCAGAAGCATCAGCCCATAGCCAATGGCAAACGCTCGCACATCACAACTGCCATCTTTAGGGACATATAAAAAATCCTTGCACATTCCCCAGCCTAGTCATCCAAACGGCCATCTACCTGGCCCTTTACGGTTTTCTACGGCCTATCCAATTTATCATTAGTGGCACTAGCAGCCAGGTACTATACAGACACCACCTGACTCACTTTTAAAAACCATTACGTCCTTCAGATTACGGTCTCCAAAACTCAACAATCCGGACCCGAGGTCTACTTTAACCTCTTTCATACTAACAACTCCATGCTGGCCAGCCTCCCCCTTGACAAGGTGACCCCCATCAGGTCAGTTCTCTAGTCCCCTATTACCTTTTCCGGGCAAACCCTTGAGTGCCTGCCAGTTCATCAAACATGTGGGGGTTCTTCTACGCAGCCTACACCTCAACCTCAGTCAGTACTCCGGTCACTCTTTAGTATTGGAGCAGCCTTGGCAGCATAAGCAGGTGGAACTCTCCCTACCACCGGTACATCCCCAGTCCTCAGGTGGAAATGGCACAAGCATTTACCAAACTTGCTTAATAAATAAAGCTAAAACTAATAAAACTACACCCCTACCTTAATGTTTTTGCCCCCTTATTTTTGTATACTGACCATCAGACCAGGCCACACTTCAGGTCTATTTCATGTTGTAAGTCTTATGTTAAGTCTATTTGTTCATATCCGTATCGGCCATAGGGCTTTGACCATAAGTAGGAAGGCCAGTATGGTGGCCTGAATTTATGGGAGGGGCCTGTGGTCTTTGTTGGTTTCCTGTGTACGATACCCACCCTCCCATCCCCTTTTCAGGGCATTTCTCAAATTAATTTCTCTTCACAAATATTCATTTCTAATCTAGGTTATGCCCCCTTATTTTGGTATACTGACCATCAGACCAGGGCACACTTCAGGTCCATTTCATGTTGTAAGTCTTATGGTAAGTCTATTTGTTCAAATCCGTATTGGCCATGGGGCTTCGACCATAAATATATATATAAATATATATATATCCACTGCATACAGTTTAGCTGTAGTTACATAGTTAGTAAGGTTGAATAATGAAACCAGTCCATCCAGTTCAACCTGAGTGAGTTTCTACAATTGTCCCTATCCCTGTACATTGCACACACGCATCGGTCCCTACCATCAAGGAGCCCACAATCCAAGGTCCCCATTCATATACTAGGGCCAATTTCGGACAGAAGCCAATTAACCTACCTGCATGTCTTTGGAGTGTGGGAGGAAACCGGAGTACCCAGAAGAAACCCACGCAGGCACAGGGAGAACATGCAAACTCCAGGCAGGTACTGTCGTGGTTGGGATTCTAACCAGCTACCCTTTTTACTGCTAGGAGAGAGTGCAAACCACTACACCACTGTGCCGCTATATCTGACTGCAGGCCGTTCCTGGTGTACTTTTTCTAATATACGTCAGGCGGTTTACACAATACACAGTACCGTGCACCCCTAGTGCAGTAGCTACTACTTTTCTGGTGTTGTACACAGTACATAATACAAACAGTGCACCCATAGTTGCGATTAGAGTCCTGATGGTGTACACACTACCGTGCACCCATAGTGCAGTTGCTACTAGTTTTCTGGTGGTGTACACAATACAGTAAATCCATAGTTGTTATTACACTTCTGTTGGTGTACACAGTAACGTGCACCCATAGTGCAGTTGCTACTACTTTTTTGGTGGTGTACACATTACACAATACAAACAGTGCACCCATAGTCGCTATAAGCCCTTGTACACACAGTCGGAAATTCTGACCACAAAATCCATTGGATTTTTTCCGAAACTGGTGTTGCATACACGTGGTCGGACAAAGTTGTCGGAAAATCAGATTGTTCGGAACGTGATGACATTTGTTCGTTCCGACGGGACCCCGTTCAAACTAGTAGCCAATAGCTCTGCTCTCGTACTTTGATCTGAGCATGCGTGGCACTTTCTCCGATCGGAATTCTCTACAAACTACCGGACGAAGTCCGATCGGATCATGTTGTCGGAAAATTTTATATCCAGCACTCAAACTTTGTTGGTTGGACATTCCGACAGAAAAAATCTGATGGAGCCCACACACGGTCGCATTATCCATAGTGCAGTTGCTACTACTTTCTGATGGTGTACATGTAGTGTAACGGTTTCAGCCAAATGATCAGATTAGCGGTGATGTGCAATTTCTACTTTACTTAACAATGAACTTCAACATAAATTGTACCAGAGATTGTGTGAACAGGGGTATATAGTACAGAACATTAATATGAACCGTGAAGAAAAAGGATATAACAATTATACTGCCTGTCAGGGAAGTCTCCCACGGAATACAGCCAACAAGGTTCACCCAGATCAGCCACAGGCGTATCAGTGGGTACGTGTGTGCGTGCACCTGTTACCAGAACTGGCGCCAGCACTGTCTGGTTGCTGCTTGATCTACAGCATCACCTGAAACTTTGTTACCTGTGTTTCCTGAATACCGTTCCTAGTTATTAATCGAATACGCTCCTGCCTGCTGTTATACCTGATCTGCCTACCTGTTGCCAGACCTGCCTGTGACCTGACCAGGCTTCTGTCTGCTGTTATATCTGATCTGCCTACCCATTGCCGAATCTGCCTGTGACCTGACTACGCTTCTGGCTGCTGTACACCTGATCTGCCTACCCGTTGCCGCACCTGCCTGTGACCTGGCTACGCTTCTGCCTGCTGTATACCTGATCTGCCTAGCTGTTTCCGTACCTGCCTGTGACCTGACTACGCTCCTGCCTGCTGTTGTACCCAGTCTGCTCGTCTGCTGCCAAGACCTGCCATGATGCAACTACGTTCCAGCCCGCTAGCAGCCAAGTCCGGCTTCCCATCTGTGTGTGCCTGGCTCCTACCTGCACAGAATTCAGGACTTATTTCAGGCACTCTTACTCCACCATGCCCCAGCGCCAGCTGTCCAACTACCAGCGGCTCTTGGGCCGGAGTTGTACGAGAGGCCTTCCTCTACACGTCAGGCTCACCACCAGATAAATGACAGTATCAAGCAGCTCATGAATGAGCATGCAGGAGGAACCTCTCCCCTACATGATGTCTGCCAGTGTCTCACAGGCCTTACCCAAGAGGCCAAGTCCCTGCAGGAGAAATATGTGAGTCTGGAAGAACATGTACAAGCCCAGCTGTCCTCTGCCATTCCTGCTGTGGTGCTGACATCCCCGGAGCCAAGAGTGCCTAGCCCTGACAGATTTTCTAGAGATCGGACTAAGTTCAAAGCGTTTCGCAATGCCTTCCAGCTCTACTTTTCACTCCAGCCATGGACTTTCTGCAGAGACTACAAGAGACCCTCAACTAACCACTATTGCTGAGTCCACTCTCCATGCACTCCAGCAAGGCCGCAGTGCGGCCGAGGACTATATAATGGACTTCTGATGCTGGAGTGCAGACACCGGTTGGAACGCAGCCCTCCGAAACCAATTCTGCCTGGGGTTATCGGAAAACTTGAAAGACGAGTTAGCTCGTGTGGGTGTTCCAAGTTCCTTGGAGGACTTAATTACATTCACAAATCAGATTGATTGTTGCCTGCGTAGACAGAAGAGGTTAGCCGTTCCACCCTAACCCGTATGGATGGTGCCCAAGTTCCCGGTTCCCGCTCAACCATCCACCGTCAAGTTGGCCCCTTCAGCACCCACACGACTAGGCCTGATTTGCCGTCACTCTCCCCTGAGGAATGGGTACGACGTCTTCAAGGCAACCTCTGCCTCTACTGTAGCGGGGCAGGTCACTATGTACAGAACTGTCCGGCTAAGAGACGTAGATATACCTCTGTTTCTCCAGTAAGCCAAGTGGTCCCACCAGCAACCTCTGTGCAATTGGCACTTCCTGTTACCTTCCAACTCTCAGGGAGAAGTGTGTCAGCAACCGCAATTGTGGATTCTGGGGCGTGCAGTTGCTTCATTGACTTGGCATTCGCTGCCCAACAAGGCATTCCCTTTCAATCCAAAGAGTGGGGGCTTACCATATTCTTGGCTGATGGCTCTCATATAAAATCTGGACTGGTGACCCAGGAAACTCCTCCATTGCTGACTACGACCATTCCCGGCCATAAAAAACTTTTGCGTCTGGATGCTATCTCCTCACCTCTGTTCCCTGTCATGTTGGGTCTACTGTGGCTATAGGCCCACATTTCTGTGGTTGATTGGAGATCAGGCATTATCAAGTACCCATCATCCTACTGTCAGAAGCACTGTCTGTCCAACCCTACTGTTGCACCCTCCTTGTGTATGGACGTTGATGCTGAACTCCGCCAAAAGGTGTCAGAGGTCTACCATGAATTCGTGGATGTATTCAGCAAGCGGGGAGCAGACACCCTACCTCCTCACAGGGCCTACAACTGCCCTATTGAGCTCTTTCCAGGGGCTGCTATTCTATTTGGTCGGATCTTCCCACTGTCCAAAAAAAGAGCTAGCAGCCCTGAAGGAATATATGGATGAGAGCCTCCAGAAAGGTTTCATCCGCCCTTCTACTTCACCTGCCGGGGCGGGAATATTATTTGTGGAGTAGAAGGACCATTCTTTATGGCCATATGTTGATTACCGAGAGCTAAACAAGATTACGGTAAAGAACCGTTATCCTCATCCCTTGGTCCCAGAGCTCTTCCAGACACTTCGTTCTGCCACCATTTTTACTAAATTAGACCTGAGGGGAGCTAATAATCTCATCCACATATGACAGGGGGACGAGTGGAAGACAGCCTTCCGGACCCGTGTTGGCCATTACAAGTATCTTGTCATGCCGTTCGGCTTATGTAATGCCCCACATTTCAGCCACATTTCAGCACTTCATCAATGACGTCTTGAAGGACTATCTGGACATTTTCATCATTGTTTACTTGGACGACATGTGTTCTCCACCTCCCTTGCTGATCACTGGGAACATGTCAAGAGTGTTCTCTGCCGACTCTGCATGCATGGACTTTATGCCAAACCCAACAAATGCAAGTTTGAGCGGCAGAGTATTCAGTTCTTGGGTTTGATCATTTTTACCGGAGGCATCGAAATGGACCCTCAAAAGGTGTCTGCAATTCTGTCCTGGCCAGCGCCCACTGATAAAAAAGGGAATTCAGCGGTCCGTGGGATTTGCCAATTTTTATCGCAGATTCATCAAGAACTTTTCAGCCATCATCACACCTATTACCCAACTCACCAAACTGGGTGTTCGTTTCCGCTGGTCTCCTAAAGCCCAGGTTGCTTTTGAGACCCTTAAAGGACTATTCACAACTGCCCCTGTACTAAGCCATCCAGATCTGGCACTACCCTATATCCTGGAGGTAGATGCTTCCAAAAGTGCAGTCGGGGGAGTTCTGTCTCAGCGTCAAGGTCCCAAGAAATTAATCCATGCCTTCTTCTGCAGCCATCCTCTGAAAAGGAACCAACTGGGCATCCAGGGGGGGTTCCCAGTTGGGGGGGGCAATGTCAGGGAAGTTGCCAATGGAATACAGCTGACATCCTCAGGCGCACACCTGTGCGCAGGTGCCAACAAGGTTCACCCAGATCTGGCACGGGTGCATCAGTGGGCGCGTGTGCTCACGTTCCTGTGCCCGCCTGTTACCAGAACTGGTGCCAGACGGCCTATTTAAACACAGAACTCAGCACTGTCCAGTTGCTGCTTGATCTACAGCGTCACCTGAAACTCTGTTACCCTGTGTTGTTTCCTGAATACCGTTCCGGCTTGTTACCAGACTATGCTCCTGCCTGCTGTTATACCTGATCCGCTTCCTGTTGCCAGACTTGCCTGTGACCTAACAACGCTTCTGCCTGCTGTTATATCTGATATTCCTACCCGTTGCCGAATCTGCCTGTGACCTGACTACGCTTCTGCCTGCTGTATACCTGATCTGCCTACCCATTGCCATACCTGCCTGTGACCTGACTACGCTCCTGCCTGCTGTTGTGCCCAGTCTGCTTGTCTACTGCCAAGACCTGCCCGTGATCTGATTACTTTCCAGCCCGCTAGCAGCCAAGTCCGGCTTCCCACCTGTGTGTTCCTGGCTCCTACTTGCACAGATTTCAGGACTTATTCCAGGCACTCTTACTCCACCATACCCTAGCACTAGCTGTCCCACTACCAGCGGCTCTTGGGCTGGAGTTGTACAGGAGACCTTCCTCTACACGTCAGGCTCACCACCAGGTATGCGACACTGCCATTCAACTAATGTCCACTAGATGGCAGCAGGGTGTTCTGAGTTCAATATTCAGATAGAATAGAGTGCTAAAGAATCTCACATGTCCAAGATAGTAATCGTTCATTCAACAGACTGGGAGCTGAGTGGACCTCCTGCTGGCACAAAATTCACACTGGCCCTGCTTTCTACTTGCTTCGGTCAGGAGGTTCTGGTAGCTGCAGATAGGGCCAACCCACATCATGGACAGCTTCCGAAAATGGACTGTAACAGAGTCCTCTCCAGTGACTGGGGCTTGGAAAAATTCTGCGTGCTCTTGTGTCACTGCTGGTGGCCCACATACCAAACTTGACAGGGGAGGACCCAGCACCTGGGAACAGCTCACTTGCCCAGCCACTGCTGTCCCATCAGACAGGATCTCTCTGAGCACAGGAAGCTGGATGAAGCTGACATTTATATCCCCGGGCGTGTCCAGGAGCTCAGAGGATTGTGGGGAGTTGAGATAAAGGGACCTGCACCAGAATCTGGACAAAGTGGCATCCCACTACACCCCACCCCACTTGAACTTGCGATTCCAGGCAAGTTTACGACCATACAAAGTCCTCCTGTGCAAAGCGTTCAGGTGGTTTCCCAAAGTTGTGTCTCTGAGAGCATCTCAAGGCTTGAGGTTCAGGCTCTTCTTCAGGAAAAGGGCAAAGGTACATCTTCACCTTCAGGATTCTCAGAGGACAGCGTGTCAGAGGGCTCCACAGAAGGAGTAAGAATCCGAGCTGGGTAATCATTGGGCTGCATGGCATTGTCTGTATCTGTAATCACTCCTGGGAGATTTGGAGGCAGCAGTGAGGGGACGGGGAGTAGCCACCACTGATTCTCTGCTGGGGCTGCTACGGATGGCTTGGAAACCTGTTCTTCCAGCCCTCTAGATAAGATCCCAGGCATCTCGATGTAATTTCTAATCGTTTTGAGGAGCCTGCGGTGTAGCCGCCTCGGCCTGTCTTGTGTACTTTCCTTCTGGACGTCATAGACTGGCACTCCTGGAATTGGTTTCTGTAGCACAACTCCAGGCACTTCCTCTCATGCAGTTTGTAGCTTGCCCTGCTGATGTGCACCTTTGCGCCTGATCAAGACACTGTCCCAAGGTTTCAGGTCATAGACTTCCGTTCCTGACTCTTCTCGTCCCACCCAAGTTCGCTCCTTTACAAACTGTTGGACTTCTGACAGGTGTCACCTCCACTCTCGAATCCAGGTTGCTGGAGTATACTCCAGTTCTTCAGTGGGGACAACACCCAATAGATCTGTGGGTCCCCCAAGAGTACCACCAAACATCACGTGCTAAGGAGAGCGAGCTGTTGCTGAGTGCACAGTATGATACTTCCAAACCACTTCAGCCAAGTAATGGGTCCATCTGGTTTGTTTTTCACGGGCCAGACCTCTCAACAGTTGCAGCAGGGCATAATTAAACCTCTCGCAGGCTCCGTTACCCTGTGGGTGATATGGGGTCGTATGTGTCTTCTTGACATCAAAAGAGTGACACCACTCCTGGAAAAACTCACTTTTAAAGAAGGGCCCTTAATCTGAATGTATCTTCTGAGGGCAACCATAAGGGAGACAGAAGTGCTTCCACACTGCTTGAGCTGCAGTCTTTGCAGTCTGGTCACCAATTGGTACATCTACTGCAAACTTGGTAAAGTGGTCCACCATAACAAGGACATGGCGATATCCATCTTACAACATGTCGAGGGTGAGGAAGTCAACTGTAAATACTTCCAATGGGGCAGACGTGTTCCAAATCATGGGAGGCACCTGGACCTGAGCCCCCTTGGTCACGGAGCATACAGCACAGTGCCGACATATCTGATCAATCAACTGGAACAGCCCCACACACATGGCTTGCCTTTTGAACCAGGCGAATGTCTTGTGGACACCCCAATGTCCTCCTTCCACATGGATCCTTTTTGCCACTAGTCGAGCTCTGGCCTGCGACAGTACGACCTGCCAGGTTACCGAAGAGTCATGGGGGAACATTTTTCTGTGATACAATATGCCATTTCTCAAAGAGTAAGGATGAGCTGAACACTTGCCAGTTCGGTTTGCACCAGAACCTGCGAACAGACCTAAACTTCGTGTGAACTTTAGAACCCTATTAAAGTCTATGGGATACGAACGTTCAAAATCAAAAGTGCTAATTTTAAAGGCTAATATGCAAGTTATTGTCCTAAAGGTCCTGCCCTAGGGGACATGTATCTATGCAAAAAAAAAGTTTTAAAAACTGTAGTTTTTTTGGGAGCAGTGATTTAAATAATGCTTAAAGTAAAACAATAAAAGTGTAAAATTCCTTTAAATGTCGTACCTGAAGGGTGTCTATAATATGCCTGTAAAGGGGCGCATGTTTCCTGTGTTTAGAACTGTCCCTTTACAAAGTGTCATTTCTGTAGGAAAAAAGGTAATTTAAAAGCGGCTATAATGAATTGTCAGCTCCCCGTAATACAGATAACAGTCATTGAAAGTCATTGATAAAAAAAAAAAAAAATGTGTGGGGTTCCCCCAAATTCAATATTACCAACCCTTTCAGGTCTGGTATGGATATTAAGAGGAACCCCGCGTCAATAAAAAAAAAAAAAAAGAAGACGTGGGTTCCCCCAAATATCAGAAACCTGCGTTACATCAGAGGGGGACGGGGGCACCCGTACGTCACTGGGGAAGCCCGGCTTTCCCCTTGCATCAAAGGGGGGCGGGGGTCAGGTGACAGGTGGCCCCCCCCTCTTCAGCTAGGAAGCATCAGGCTGCCGGGATTTCCGCAGTGCCTCCGGTGGAGACAGGATGGATGCACTGCGCTGGAGGGATAGATCACCCATCGCTGGATCAGATCTCCCATCGCTGAACCCCGGAGAGATGATCATCCATTGCTGGATAGCAAGAGTGGATTACCACCGCTGGAATATTTTTTTAAATTTTTTTTATCTTTAATAAAGGACTTTTCCCAACGGTGTGTGTGTTTTTTAAAAAAAATTTACACTTTCTTTGTGAAATGGTAGGGGTACTTTTGTACCCCCTTACCATTTCAAACGGGGGGGCCGGGATCTGGGGGTCCCCTTGTTAAAGGGGGCTTCCATATTCTGATAAACCCCCCACCCGCAGACCCCCACAACCACAGGACAGGGTTGTGGGGATGAGGCCCTTGTCACCATCAACATGGGGACATGGTGCTTTGAGGGCACGTGGCCTGGCAAGGCTCTCTCGTCCCCCCCAACCTCCTGCCAGGTTGCATGCTCGGATAAAGGGTCTGGTGTGGATTTTTGGGGGGAACTCCATGCCATTTTTTTTTTTTTAAATTGGCGTGGGGTTCCCCTTAAAATCCATACCAGACCTGAAGGGTCTGGTAATTGAATTTGGGGGAACTCTACGCTTTTTTTTTTTTTATCAATGACTTTCAATGACCGTTATCTGTATTACTGGGAGCCGACAATTCATTATAGCCACGAGTGCTTTTTTTTTTTAAAGATTCTTTTTATTTATTTCAGAAGAAAGAAAAGTTACAAAACAGAGCCTCTGGGCCTTCCCCCGGCTCAAGGGAAATAAAACATTAGGCAAGGCATAACAAACCTAAAACTACTAGCCTAACCTTAAGAACATTCAACAAAACAAACCCGTAGCTTGCTGCTAAAATTAACAGGATAAGTATAATGCTCAGTGGTTGACTTAGGTGTTTTATATACAACAGGCATTCTTCTATAGGGATGGCCGAACGGTTCCCCCGGCAGTCGCTTCGCGGCGAATTTCGGCTGTTCGCCGTCCACCCGATCGGCGGACTATTGCCGCCATTCGCCCGGCGGACTTCCGTGTTTACTGTGTAAAAGAACTTTGAACTATGATGACACATCCATCATGGGGTACAGGACAGCCAATTGAGACATTACAGCACATGGACACTTGGACATTCCCCCTAACTTATAAATAGACCCGATCCGGCGGCCATTTTACATTTTTTCATATGTCACTATAGGGAGAGGTTTCTGTGTGTAGCAGGGAGAGACTTCAGTGACCCAAATCGCTAGCTATTAGGTCCACAAAAGTTCTTTTAAGGACTGGTATCATGGTATAGGTGTTAGGTGTAGTTCAGGATATAGGTTTGAGGCACTGCTGTGCTAGTGATTGTTTCAGCAGCCTGTCTTTTGTCAGTGTAGAGAAAGGGACAGGACGCTGTGTGCAGCAGGGACAGTCAGTTTAATCATTAGCTGTTACTATTAGGTCCACAAAGGTTCTTTTCAGGACTGGTATGGTAATAGGCTTGTACACGTATAATATTCTTTCTTCCAAATATAGAAAGAATATTATACTTGACTGCTGCCCTTCTGCTGCAGTAGTCCTTTATGAGTATAGGGACTGAGGTACAGTCTGCTAATCATTCACAACCTACTAGTTCCACAAAGGTCCTTATAAGGACTGGTAAGGTCTAGGGTACTACAGTACATAGGGTTGAGTGAGGTACAGTCTGCTATTCCTTAAGGACTGGTATAGGTCCACAATATATAGGGTTGAGGTGCACTACTGCTGACTGCTGCCCTATACTGCAGCAGTAGTCCTTTATCAGTATAGGGACTGAGGTACAGTCTGCTAATCATTCACAACCTACTAGTTCCACGAAGGTCCTTATGAGGACTGGTAAGGTCTAGGGTACTACAGTACATAGGGTTGAGTGAGGTACAGTCTGCTATTCCTTAAGGACTGGTATAGGTCCACAATATATAGGGTTGAGGTGCACTACTGCTGACTGCTGCCCTATACTGCAGCAGTAGTCCTTTATCAGTATAGGGACTGAGGTACAGTCTGCTAATCATTCACAACCTACTAGTTCCACAAAGGTTCTTATAAGGACTGGTAAGGTCTAGGGTACTACAGTACATAGGGTTGAGTGAGGTACAGTCTGCTATTCCTTAAGGACTGGTATAGGTCCACAATATATAGGGTTGAGGGGCACTACTGCTGACTGCTGCCCTATTCAGTCCTTTATCAGTATAGGGACTGAGAGTTTTGTCACAGGGTCATTTAAAAAATGACAGGCAAAGGAAGAGGCAGGCCCTTCCGCAGGGGTAGTAGGGGTAGGGCAGGAGCAACAGGCTTGAGCCAAAGTGGGAAGTTGCAGAAGGTGCGTTCAATTACTTAAAATGACGCACCAGACTTGGTCGAGTGGCTCATTCAGCCTTCTGCACCCTCCTCATCCTCTCGATCTGCACCCTCTTCTTCACTCTCTGCTATGTTCACCCCCAAAGACACTACCACCAACAACACCACCACCACCACATACCTTCCGCTTGAGTCACAGGAATTATTTTCCGATCCATATCAAGACATTTCTGATGTGCAGCCACTCTTGGCATTGGATCAGGAAGAGGAGGTAGCAAGAACCGCCACTCAGCAGTCTGACGACAGTACCCAGATCAGCCCAAGGAGGAGGTTGGTCCCCGGTGTTGCTGCCTACTCCGAGATCTCTACTTATAGCGGTGGGGAAAGTGATGTCGATGATGACGTGTCTAGTGATGTTACGTGGGTGCCCACAAGAGAGGAAGAGGAGGGGAGTTCAGAGGGAGATATGGACCAGCAGATAGGGAGGAGAAGCAGGAATAACTTACATTGCACAGGAGGGACAAAGCAGACTGCTAATGTATCAGGAGCGAGTCATCGACCATGTACGGTCACATCTGGTGCTCCCAGGACGCCGGCACATGGCTCCGCAGTGTGGGCTTTTTTTAACGTGTCCGCTGCTGACAATAGCGTTGCCATCTGCAATCTTTGCAGTCAACGCATTAGTCACGGTAAGCCCAACACTCACCTAGGGACAACCGCCTTAAGAAGGCACATGAGCAGCCATCACCGAGCCCAGTGGGAGCAACGGAACACACAAAGCCACACTCCAGGCTCTCACCGTCCAGCCTCATCTTCTACTTCTCCTTCTCCTCTCTCCTCACAATTGTCCTCCACTCCACCTTCCATCACGCCAAGCTCACGTTTCTCTGCAAAAAGGCAGGCTTCCGTGGGCCTAATGTTCGAGCGTAAAAAAATGATGACGCCGGATAACCCTCTTTCCCAACGGTTGACAGCTGGCTTGTCAGAACTGATAGGCCACCAACTACTGCCATATAAACTGGTGGACTCGGAGGCCTTTCGAAAATTTGTGGCCATTGGAACACCACAATGGAAGGTCCCAGGAAGGAAGTATTTCTCAGAGAAGGGCATCCCAGAGCTATATGGCCATGTTCAGCGGCAAGTGAATGTATCTCTGGCACACAGTGTCGGTGCCAAGATACATCTGACCACAGACACGTGGTCTAGCAAACACGGGCAGGGAAGGTATATCACTTTTACTGCCCACTGGGTGAACCTTCTGACGGCCGTCAAGCATGTAACCCGTGGCACCCGTGTAGATTTGGTTTTACTGCCACGGATTGCATGCAGGCCTGGCTCTTCTTCTCCTCTTCCTCCTCCTCCTCCTACTCCATCCTCCTCCCTCTCCTCCTCGGCTGACTCCTCCTTTTCCGCTGCTAGCGTCTCTTCCGCTGCGCCTCCCAAGCTCCCCAGAACCTATTCGACATGCCAGGCGAGACGTTGCCATGCCGTGCTGCGTCTGTTGTGCCTGGAAGCCAAGAGCCACACTGGCCCGGCACTCCTTTCAGCTTTGTGTTCACAGGCAGATCAGTGGTTAAAACCGCTAAATTTGACAGTTGGTAAAGTGGTGTGTGACAACGGTGCCAATCTGCTTAGCGCATTGAAACAGGGCAAAATGATGCACGTGCCATGCATGGCACACGTCTTAAACTTGGTCGTGCAGCGATTCGTTGTCAAATACCCTGGGGTCCAGGACATCTTGCGGCAGGCAAGGAAAATCTCGGCCCATTTCAGAAGATCTTACACGGCCATGGCTCGCCTTGCTGACATTCAGCGGCGACACAATCTGCCGGTCAGACGTCGTATTTGCGATTGCCCGACGCGATGGAACTCAACCTTCTATATGCTTGATAGGCTGCTCCAGCAGAAACGTGCAGTTAACGTCTACCTGTATGAACTCTGCGGCAGAACAGGTTCTGGGAGCTGGGGTTTTTTTCACCGCGCCAGTGGCTGCTCATGCACGACGCATGCAGACTTCTGCGGCCATTTGAGGAGATCACCAAACTGGTCAGTCGCAGCCATGGTACATCAGTGACATGGTACCTTATGCCTTCTTTATGGAGCGTGCATTGCGTCGTGTCATTGATCAAGCTGTGGAGGAGCGGGAAGATGAGGAAGTCGCAATGCTGGATGAATTCCCAGGGGGGGCTACTCTATCTGAGACAAGTGAACAACAGGAGTCTGAAGAGGAGTCAGAGGAGGATGGTGCCGGGGCGGATGAGGAGGCGCAAGAAGAGCATGCTTTAAACCTTTCTGGGATCCCTGTTGTTGTGCGTGGATGGGGAGAGGAGAATGAAGAGGACGACATTATCCTGGATGATGAGCAGGAGCCAGGCCACCACACCGTTTCCAGTTTAGTGCAAATGGGGGCCTTCATGCTCCAGTGTTTTAATAGGGACCCCCGTATAAAAAGCATAAGGGTCAAGGACCAGTACTGGGTGGCAACGTACTTAGACCCCCAGTACAAACACAAAATGGCGGAAATGTTACCGCCGTCACAGAGGGCTGTCAGAATGGAGCACTTCCAGGCCTTGCTTTGAGAAATGCTGCATTCTGCTTTTGTGTGTGCTGGCAGAGGAGCAATTCCCACTCCCAGAGAAGGAGTTGCGGGTACCAATCCAACAGCGCCTGCAAGAAGAGGCCGGTTTGAAGATGTGTTGGGGACTTTGGATATGAGGTCATTCTTTCAGCCGACCCATCGACAGGTGTCATCCGGATCCAGCATCAGGGAACGCCTAGACCGTCAGGTGTCCGACTACATCGGGTTAACGGCCAATGTGGATGCTCTGAGGAGTGATGAACCTCTGGACTACTGGGTGGGCAGGCTTGACCTCTGGCCAGAGCTTGCCCAATTTGCAATCAAACTGTTGGCTTGCCCCTCGTCCAGTGTCCTGTCCGAAAGGACGTTCAGCGCAGCAGGGGGGATCGTGACCAATAAGCGTACTCGCCTAGCTCACGACAGTGTTAACTACCTCACATTTCTAAAAATGAATGAGGCATGGATCTCGGAGGAATTCAACACATGTGACCAGTAGACCATGTATATGTCTATAAACAATTTTTTTAATCGAGCACACAGACCTTCTTTCTTAATTTGGCTCACTTCCTTGTCCAAAAAAAGCACACTGTACTATATGCCCGTACCCTCCTGTTTGAAGAGGTTGAGCGGTGTCAAATTTCTACTGGGGCTGCTTATTATAAGGGGCTCCCACCATCCCTGTGCTGTGCTGACTTCCTCCTGGGGCTGCTTATTATGAGGGGCTCCCACCATCCCTGTGCTATGCTGACATCCTCCTGGGGCTGCTTATTATGAGGGGCTCCCACCATCCCTGTGCTGTGCTGACTTCCTCCTGGGGCTGCTTATTATGAGGGGCTCCCACCATCCCTGTGCTATGCTGACATCCTCCTGGGGCTGCTTATTATGAGGGGCTCCCACCATCCCTGTGCTGACTTCCTCCTGGGGCTGCTTATTATGAGGGGCTCCCACCATCCCTGTGCTATGCTGAGATCCTCCTGGGGCTGCTTATTATGAGGGGCTCCCACCATCCCTGTGCTGTGCCGACTTCCTCCTGGGGCTGTACCTCTGCTGTGCATATTATGAGGGGCTCCCACCATCCCTGTGCTATGCTCATTATGAGGGGCTCCCACTTCCTCCTGGGGCTGCTTACGGTGCAGGTGTCAGTGCTGTATATCACGGTGCTGGTGTCAGTGCTGTATATCACGCTGCTGATGTCAGTGCTCTCTGTCACGGTGCTGATGTCAGTGCTGTATATCACGGTGCTGGTGTCAGTGCTTTATGTCACGCTGCTGATGTCAGTGCTCTCTATCACGGTGCTGGTGTCAGATCACTCTATCACGGTGCTGGTGTCATTGCTGTATGTCACGCTGCTGATGTCAGTGCTCTCTATCACGGTGCTGCTGTCAGTGCTGTATATCACAGTGCTGGTGTCAATGCTTTATGTCACGCTGCTGATGTCAGTGCTCTCTATCACGGTGCTGGTGTCAGATGACTCTATCACGGTGCAGGTGTCATTGCTGTATATCACGCTGCTGGTGATCATCTCCTGCACCCTCTTCTTTGCCTACCCTGACCTTCCCTCTCCTCCATTGCCTTCATGCGCTCCACAGTCCTCAATTGTCACAACAATTTCACATATAAAAAAAAGAATGCTTGTAGTTGTCGATCCCAGATTCACCTCATACATGTGTTATGTCATTGGCCATGTGGTGGGACTATGTTTGCACAGCTAGTAATTATTTTGTGGCTGCAAATTTGACCTGTAGGTTTGCAAAGTTTGCCTCCCATTGAAGTCAATGGGGCCCGCCGCGAACGTTACGGTTCGCAAACTATCGGCCGCGTTCGCGGTCTGCGTTCGCGAAACGTCCCGCCGGAAGTTCGTCCATCACTATTCTTCTAGAATAAAGTCTATAAATGGGTGGCTATTAGTACGTGGGCAGTCTAAGTGCACCCCTGGTTGGGACCATCAAAGGAGCCGTCCTCACATCTACGGATCAGATTAGGCTGGTAGTCCCATAGGGTCTTGTTCTATAGTTGTTGTCTCAGACTCCAACCATATATTCCAGACTCTGAAACTTTTAGGGGCATCCTCTGTTAGAGTATGCTTCCTTATATAAAGATACTGCAAAGTTAACTAACGATTTCCATGCATTCAGGGTGAGGGCAGACGTGGGAGCGCCGCAAGTGCTTTTGAATGACTTTTTTTTTTTCTGCAGAAATGACACTTTGTGCAGGGACGGTTCTAAAGACAGGAAACATGCGCCCCTTTACAGGCATATTATAGACACCCCCAGGTACAAAATTTAAAGGAATATTACACTTTTATTGTTTCTCTTTAAGCATTATTAAAATCACTGCTCCCAAAAAAAGTCAATTTTTAAAACTTTTGTTTGCATTGATACATGTCCCCTGGGGGAGGACCCAAATCCCCAAACACTTTTTATGACAATAACTTGCATATAAACCTTTAAAATTAGCACTTTCGATTTCTCCCATAGACTTGTACAGGGTGTTCCGTGGCTTTTCAAATTTGCTGCGAACACCCCAAATTGTTCGCTGTTCAGTGAACAGGCAATGTCCGAGTCGAACATGTGTTCAACTCAAACTTGAAGCTCATAGCTACTCGAGAGGAGGCATGACCATTCATTCAGCAGTTTTTGTGTTTCTGGTAGCAGTTGTGATCTTTCTCTTCTACTGGGCCACCACCGTAACTGCATTGCCTCTATTACTGGGGCAATCACAGGGTCATCCTTCTGCGTTTCTGCCCAGTTATAATCTTCCAATACCTGGATGAGGTCCACTTGTGGTCTACTCTTAGATCTAGCCCCATTAAGGGTGGAATTTCTTCTTCTTCGCCCTCTTCATCCACATCTCGCTGTGGTTGTGCTGAAGGGTACCATGATAGGGTATCAGCCACATGGTTGCCTTTTCCCGGTTGGTAATGCAGGGAAAAGTCAATCTTTGCCAGACGTGCTGCCCATCTTTGTTCCAGAGCGCTAAGTTTGGATGTCTGGAGATGTACTAAGGGGTTATTGTGCATCCAGACTTCAAACTTAGACCCTGTGAGATACTCTGCGAAACGTTCTGTGACGGCCCACACCAGCGCTAACAGATCCAACTTGAAGGAGCTGTAGTTTGCAGGGTGTCTCTCGGTTGAATGAAGGCTGCAGCTGGCATAAGCAAGAACACGTTCCTTACCATCTTGCATTTGTGAGAGCACGGCCCCCAGGCCCTGCTTACTGGCATCAGTTTGGGCTCACGTGCCCAGGCACTGCTGTCCCATGAGGCAGGTTCTCTCTGAGCACAGGAAGCTGGGTGGAGCTGACATTTGTATCCCCCGGGCGTGTCCAGGAGCTCAGAGCATTGTGAGGATTTGAGTTAAAGGGACCTGCACCAGAATCTGGACAAAGGGGCATCCCACTACACTTACAAGATCTCCTGAGGCAGCCAAGAAAAGTCTGTGGTCATTTCAACTCCTTGGGTTTCTGGGGACTGAAAACCATCCCTTGAAAACTGCTGCTGAGTGTTATCCTCCACGTCCATGCTGACACAATCCTCCTCCTCCTCTTCTTCCTGCATGTTTGGTGGGCCTGCAGGAATAATATCTGGATAAAGGGGGCCTTGAGAGGTAAGGAAGTCCTCCTCTTCCTCCCACTTTTCTGTTACGTTGTTGCAAAACAAAATCCCCATCATGTCCGGAAGGCCACCAAGGAGAGGCAGACGCTCACAGGCCACTAAAAGAGGGCAAGCAGGCTCTGTGTCTACAGTCCACAGTGCTGGTAATGGACATGGTGCATATTCTGCAGGTGACTGTGGGGCATGCATGTCCCTTTTTCTGCTGCTGGGACAGGGGCATAAAAATTGGGCCTTTGGTGTAACACTGTAAGCCCTTGTACACATGGTCGGAGATTCCGACAACCAAAGTTATTCCGACGGATTAATTCCGGAAGAGGTCCGGAAGTGATGTTGCATACACACGGTCGGACTAAGTTGTCGGAAAATCCGATTGTACATAACGTGATGACAATAGCTTTGGCCTAGGAATTTGATCTGAGCATGCGTGGCACTTTGTCTGTCGGAGTAGGCTACACATGATTGGAGTATGTCCGATAGGAGCATTTTGTCGGAAAATTTTATCGGCAAGTTGGTCCATCGGATATTCCGACAGAAACAGTCCGATGCAGACCACACACAGTCGGAATATCCGACAAAACAGTCCGATAGGAAAAATTCCGGCGGAATCTCCGACCGTGTGTACAAGGGCTTACACCTCGCAGATACTCTTGTTGGGCACAGGAACAGGCCCTGCTGTGAAATATTAGATCAAAAATTGTAATTACATGCCCCTGTTAATCAGGGACAGAAAAATTGAGCCTCAGGCAGTGGTGGTGGTGCCCTAAACCAAAAATATTGTTAGAAGCTAGCATCATCAAGATTGAGGAGGAATAGGATAGTCACTCAGCATAGGCAGTCTTCAAGGGATCCCACATCCATAGAAAAATCAATCAGTTACATCAGCATCATGTGCTTGATAGCTGCTGCTGATCCAAGACTGATTGATTTTTATGAATGTGAGCCTATCAACAGTCTGTGGACAGGCGTACTCTATGATTCATTAAAAACCCTCCAACAGCACTGAATGTGCTTTCAGAAATAACGCTGGATGCAGGACAGGCCAGTAGCTCAATTGCATAGCCATTCTCAAGACCCAGTAACCCAGTGGATGCTCTATTGGAAAGGTCTCCAAGTCTGCTCTTGCCCCTAGATATTCCTGCACCATGTAATGCAGATGCTGGTGATGCAAAAATGCAATTGCAATAGGAATAATAGTCTATTAACTCAAAAACTTCTTCACATGAATAAGCATTCAAATGTGGCAATATTCAAACGTGCAAATTTTCAAATGTACAGGTATTCCAATATACAGGTATTCCAATGTGCAAGTATTCAAATGTGCAGGTATTTAAACGTGCAGGTATTTAAATGTGCAGGTATCAAACATAAAAAGGGTGTCTCCTCTCTTTGCGGTAAAGAGGTAACCGCATATGAGAAAACACTGGCAGCTTCTCCCCTGTGTCCCTGGATCTAAATGGGTTTTATGCATCTGAACCCAAGTGGATTCTCCTTTGGTCTTTGTCTCTCAGCAGAAGCAGGAGTAAATGAAAGAGAGGAGGTGCCGTATAGTGTTGTATTTTAAAAACAGTATTCAAGGTACTCACATAAAACAAATAAAAACAACACTTATCTCTTATGAGCGTCAAGCTCGTTTTGCCTACGTCAGTATGAAGTGCCTATCACGTGACTTCATCAGGGGATGCTGGGAAGGCACACAGATAGTCTTTATATAGTCTGTAGTATTGAAACTAATAGGCGGCCATTTTCTTGAAGCTTACTATATAGATAGTATGGCGGCCATTTTCCAAGAGACCGAGGATGTGGCCATTTTCTTGGTTGTCTACCTCAAGGTAAGAGGCCACTACTTATTGGTGTTTACGCACACGAAGAGGAGACACACTTTTATGTTTGATACTTGCACATTTGAATACCTGCATATTGGAATACCTGCACATTTGAAAATTTGCATGTTTGAATATTGGCACATTTGAATGCTTATTCTTATGAAGTTTTTGAGTTAATAGACTATTATTCCTATTGCAATTGCATTTTTTGCACATTGCAGGACTTGCATGAACTAGATTCAACCTATTACCATTATCATTCATTGCGCTATATTTTTGCACTACCGTTTGCATTTTTGCACAGGCCGGTTACACTCAGCACAGAAAAGTATTTTATTTGAACTTTATTGTTAATTGTGCACTTTTTTCGTGTACTGTGCGTGTACTGCTTATTACTGGCCGTACATTGTTTACTATATAGTAGTATCACTTACTTTGCACTTTATTGCAAATTTTGCACTTATATAATTGTTTACACACTTTTTTATGCACTTGCATTTCTTTGCACAGATTTATATAATTTTTAATGCACTTTGCACTTGGATATGTTTGGATGTCACAACATACTTGAATTTGGCATGTAAAGGTGCTATTAGCTATTTATTTAGCACTTTGCACCGTATCTATTGCCGTTTTTCTTTTTTTTTACCTCTATATATTTAATTTTTCTTGTACTGAGATATTAGCAAAACCCATTGCACTCTGCACCTATTGGATGTACACTGGTACTGCTACTTGTAAGTGCTAGTGCTACCTTTAGCACTACATTCTGCTGGGAACATTATACTATCTTGTCGAATTGACCCTTATACTGCTATTTTGTAACAACAGATTCTGTGATACTTCTTAGAACAGTGCAACACCACTCTTTAATACTTCTCACTCCCTAGTGGGTACGGTTTGACCCACACTCTGTGTTTGCAGCAGTTTCTTCCCTTCCCCCTTTTTTTCCCTATACATGATAGCGCAGGAATAATTACTCATTACATCAGATGCTGGTGATGGTTGCTTGAACTGGTCAGACTTGGCGCTGAGGACTGAAAAGTGTAAGGCCGCGTACACACGGGCGGATTGTCTGCCCAACTAAGTTCGTCAGACAATCCGACAGACAGTCCGTCCAAATTTTGAATGAACGGACTTGACCACACACGATGAACAGACAGTCCGCTGAAAGCGTGCGTGATGACGTACGGCACGTACGACGGGACTAGAAATAGGAAGTCCAAGACACAGCAAAGCACCCTTTGGGCTCCTTCTGCTGACTTTGCGTTAGTAGAAGTTTGGTTAGAGACGATTCGCGCTTTTCAGACTTCAGCTTAATTTGTCCGTTCACTGCGGCGCAGTCTACCTGTGAGGTTTGTATCTGTCTTTCGGTACGCGTGGATCAGTTGTACCTGTTATTAGGCGCTTCTGGTCCGCTCGTTTCTGGGTTTCAGGTCGTTCTTCATAGGTCTGGCTGTTCTTCAGTGCGTTCAGTTGAGCTTGTTTGTTCAGCCGACTGTTTCAAAGCCATGGAGAGTGGACGTACTCGGGAACGAGTTCGTGCTATATTGGGGCTTGGTGTTGGGGTTAATACTTTGACCCGAGCCCAGTCTGTGAACAGGGTGAGGAGGAGTTCATGGACAAAGAATTGGTGCGTGACCAATTCTCGCATATGCCTTTACTCCGTGAGATCCGTGAGAATAATCCTGATGATTTCAGGAATTATCTCAGGATGACGGACCCTGTTTTTCACCGTCTGCTGGCTTTGCTGACCCCTTATATCAGCAGGCAGGATACCTGCATGCGGCAAGCCATCACTCCAGAGCAGAGGCTCGTCGCCACGTTGCGCTACTTGGCGACAGGGAGAAGCCTTCAGGACCTCAAGTTCTCGACAGGCATCTCCCCCCAGGCTCTGGGGATCATTATTCCAGAGACCTGTTCTGCCATTATTCGGGTCCTGCAGAAGGAATATATGAAGGTAAGTTTGTTCTTTTAATATTGCATTATATGCATTGTATGTTTGTATTCATTTCATCATGACTTTTAATATCCATGACAGGAATATGATGTGAATGTCCCCTTTATATGAATGCATGCATTTTGTTTTGTTTCTTGTTTGTTTTTTTAATGTTTTTTTTTTGTTGTTTTTTTGTGTCATTTTTTTGAGTTTTTTACCTTTTTGTGTCACACGTGCATATTTGCTTTCACTAACGTCCTCAGCATTCAATCCTGGGCCCCTATACACCCACAGCTGAGACTGTTCTTCTCTATAATTCATATTGTCAGCTCCATTGTACTATTTTACTGCCCCCCCCCACCCTTTGTATACTCTTTGTATACACCCTTTGTGTGTGTGTGTGTGTGTGTATATATATATATATATATATATATATATATATATATATATATATATAGATAGATAGATAGATAGATAGATATGGTTTGTCAACTCATTAATTAGTCACCCCACTCTAATTGGTTCCAGGTATTGACTACTCATTAATTAGTCCCCCCACCCCACTCTAATTGGTTCCAGCTATTGTCTACTCATTAATTAGTCCCCCCACCCCACTCTAATTGGTTCCAGCTATTGTCTACTCATTAATTAGTCCCCCCACCCCACTCTAATTGGTTCCAGCTATTGTCTACTCATTAATTAGTCCCCCCACCTCACTCTAATTGGTTCCAGCTATTGTCTACTCATTAATTAGTCCCCCCAGCCCACTCTAATTGGTTCCAGCTATTGTCTACTCATTAATTAGTCCCCCCACCCCACTTTAATTGGTTCCAGCTATTGTCTACTCATTAATTAGTCCCCCCACCCCACTCTAATTGGTTCCAGCTATTGTCTACTCATTAATTAGTCCCCCCACCTCACTCTAATTGGTTCCAGCTATTGTCTACTCATTAATTAGTCCCCCCACCCCACTCTAATTGGTTCCAGCTATTGTCTACTCATTAATTAGTCCCCCCACCCCACTTTAATTGGTTCCAGCTATTGTCTACTCATTAATTAGTCCCCCCACCCCACTCTAATTGGTTCCAGCTATTGTCTACTCATTAATTAGTCCCCCCACCTCACTCTAATTGGTTCCAGCTATTGTCTACTCATTAATTAGTCCCCCCACCCCACTCTAATTGGTTCCAGCTATTGTCTACTCATTAATTAGTCCCCCCACCCCACTCTAATTGGTTCCAGCTATTGTCTACTCATTAATTAGTCCCCCCACCCCACTCTAATTGGTTTCAGCTATTGTCTACTCATTAATTAGTCCCCCCACCCCACTCTAATTGGTTCCAGCTATTGTCTACTCATTAATTAGTCCCCCTACCCCACTCACCCACCTAACTTATGTCCCCTGGTCCATCAGAGGGCTGATTAATCTGTGAATTGGGCCGCCTATATTTTTTTTTTTTTTTGCAGAAATTTTTTTTGCAATATTTCTGTTTAACTTTTGTTCCAAAATGTTTTTGAGTTTTATTTGTTATGAATTGTTTTTATTTAATGACTAATTTTTTTTTTCTCCTGTGTTTGACTCCCCAGTTTCCTTCCACGCCACAGGAATGGCAGACTGTGGCTTCCCAATTCGCTGCCCGTTGGGACTTCCCCAACTGCGGAGGGGCGATCAACGGGAAACATGTGAGGATTGTGCCCCCACCCCATTCGGGGTCCTACTATTGGAATTATAAGGGGTTCCATAGTGTGGTGCTAATGGCGGTGGTGTCGGCACAGTGTGACTTTCTTTATGTGGATGTGGGGAAGAACGGCCGGATGTCTGACGGAGGAGTCTTTAGGCAGACCGAGTTCTGCCACCGTCTTATCACTGGTGGCCTGGACTTGCCACCAGATGCCGAAAATGTGGAGGGGCTACCGTTTGTGTTTCTAGCTGATGAAGCGTTCGGTCTGAGTGACCATCTTATGAAACCCTTCCCCCAAAGGACCCTCACCCCGGAGAGGAGGGTTTTTAATTACCGGCTGGCCAGAGCAAGAAGGGTTGTGGAGAGTGCCTTTGGCATTATGGCCAGCCGGTTCCGTCTGTTACTGACAGCGATCAACCTAGCAGAATATAAACTGAACTATGTGATTCTGTGCTGCTGCATTCTGCACAATTTTCTCAGAAAACTTTCAGGGAACCAGTACCTGCAGCATATTGGGCCTGAGGCCGGACTAATATTTCCAGAACTGACAGGGCTGGATCATGCCCTTCCTGGCTTAGCCCCCCAAACAGCACGTGAGGTGCGTGACCGCTATGTCAGCTATTTTAATGGTAGGGGGGCTATTCCAATGCCAGCTGAGCAATAAAATTTTATTTTTCTTGAAATATGTATTGTCTGTTCAAATATTTAAGTTTGGTTCTTGTTTGCTTGTCTCCTACATTCTCCTAATTCAGGGATATGCAATTGGCCAACCTCCAGCTGGTGCAAAACTACAAGTCAATCATGCCTCTGGGTCTCATGCTTGTGGCTGTCAGTCTTGCTATGCTTCATGGGACTTGTAGTTCTGCAACAGCTGGATTTCCACTAATTGCATATTCCTGTCCTAGTGCATTTGTATTGCAAAGTGTTTTTTGCCAATAGTAAATAAGGCCCTTTGTGACAGAAAACACAAAATGACTTCCCAAACTGGTATTGAGTATTGAAAGAAGAAGACACACACACACACACACACACACACACACACACATCTTTTTTTTTGGAATTTTTAATAGTGCACATTCCAACCAGTGCCTCTTTTTTAGATATTTTTCTTTTTGTTTTTTTTTTTTTTGGTAATTTTTTTTTTTTGGAAACATAAATATATAGATATATCTATATATATATAGAGAAAATAAAATTATAAAACAAATACATAAAATCGTATTTTTAACTATTTACATAAAACAAGGGGTAAAGCCAAATTTTGAAGATGCACACCAAAAATTGGTAATGTCAACATGTGCTATGTACCATCATGAGTGATCAATGGACGTGTTTGGTGGGTGCAATCCCTTCCTCTCACATACTAGAATGAGGAAGGGTTTGCAAACACCAAATGCGTCCATTGCAATCCTCTGATGGCACATAGCGCATGTTGACACACCGTGTGCATCTTCAAAATTTGGCCTCTAAAAACAATGTTCTAAAAACATTAAAAACTTTTTGGCAAGGAAATGAAGAACATGATCTACCGTTTTAGGGAAAAGGGGCTTAGATTCTCCCTAAAACATCGATCATGTTCTTCATTTCCTGCCTCATAGTGTCCAGTTGTCTCTGCATTTCATCGATCTTGCCATTCCAGGCCATGATCTGCCCAATCAGCCTCTGGGCACTGTCTGTGGAAAATGGCTCCGCGGCTTGTCCTTCCACAACCAGATCATCACCTAAAAACATGTGTAGATAAAAAATTGGTTAAAATATACAGCCATTAATTGTTTACCTTAAGCTGGGTTGTCAGACACTCACTTTGTGGGGTGTGTATCTCCACCACCTCTTCCTCCTCCACATCTAGCCCTGGGCTGGGCTGATCCAGCTCGGACACGGGGCTTGGCTGCTCCATCTCTGACACGGGGCTGGGCAGCTCCATCACGGACACGGGGCTGGGGCTAACTGCCCAATCAGGCTGGTGAGGTCGGGGGGTCCTGGGCTGCTCCGCCTCTTGTCTGAGTCTTTGTTCCCCTATGAGAATGAAAAAACAAACAAAAAAAGGTATACTTTTAAGCATAGTGATATTTGAGTTCAGAAATTGGAATATGAAACATTGGTTTGAAGTGGTGTACAATTATTAGCTGGTTATTACAAGCTCCTAGTTTAATACATCATTAAAATGACATTTTTTTTAGTTAGGCTGTGTTCAGACTGCTGCGATGTGCGAACGCTGCAAATCTACTGTGGTTTCACGCATCGCATGCCTCCCGGAGGCAGTTCGCACTGCCCTATGTGACCTGCTGGGAGTGTCAGTGTAAAGTTTTATTGACACCTCCAAATTAGTTCTCATATCACAGTGCAATCTTTAAACTCGGACAGGAATCGGACCACATGGTGTGAATACCCATGTGATCCGATTCGGCTGTGGACTAAAAAAAGGGCCATGTACAAGTTTGGGCCAGATGCGATGCAAATTCATTATCCCCATCATAGTCCTCCCTTCTCAATATAGCCACCATCTCCACCATCTCTTCAAAGGCCATGTTTGTGGCCTTATATCTCCTCCTTGCTCCGGAAGCATGGGGTTCAGGGCTTTCTTCCGCGCTGCTCATTGAATTTACGTCCGCCATTTTCACCTATCAATCTCCCACAGCGGAACGAGGGTAAAAGGGGCGGGGAAATACGGTCACACGGAACGTCGGGGGCGGGCGACGCAGGTGGAGCTTGAACGCATGCGCTGTATATAAAGCGTTACCGCGAGGCCGTACGCTTGTCCGAACGGAAGCAACGAGTGCTGCACGCGACGGTAAGATAGTTATCGTTTTATTTTATTTTAATTTTAAGCCTGCGTTAGGAATGTGTATAGTGAAAATTTAACCTTATTGATGGTTAATTGATTTTTATGTGGGTTGGTGTTTTGTGTGGTAGTGTGGGGGTGGGGTGGGTGTATGGAGGGGGGGGGGGGTAGTGTGTGTGTGTGGGAGGGTGTATGGGGGGTAGTGTGTGTGTGTGTGGGGGGGGGTAGTGTGTGGGGGTAGTGTGTGTGTGTGTGTGTGGGGGTGTAGTGTGTGTGTGTGTGTGTGTGTGTGTGTGGGGGGGGGGGGTAGTGTGTGTGTGTGTGTGTGTGTGGGGGGGGTAGCGTGTGTGGTAGTGTGTGTCTCGCCTACATTGTCACAATATAAATAGTGTGCATTTGGTCTGACATTTTTTTTTTTTTTAGTATTTATTTATTTATTTTGTTTTTCAGAAATCAAAATGCAAAAGTATAACCCAGACCCCTTTAAGGAGGAGGCCTTCCTCTCCACATTTATTGATCTAATAGAATCACACAGGAGCCTTTGGGATTCCAAACACCCACAATATTCTAGCCGTCCTGGCCGGAGGAAGACACTGGAGACAGTTTTGGCGTTTGTGAAAACCCGACTTCCCCAGGCAGACACTGACTTTGTGAGCAACAAAATTCAGAACCTGCGTAGCGTGTATAGGCGGGAGCGCAAAAAGATCCTAGAGTCCCAAACATCAGGATCAGCAGCAGGTCAGGTCTATGTACCTAGGCTGTGGTATTATGACAGGCTGCGTTTTCTGGATGACACGTCAGAAGCCAGGCAGTCACTTTCTACTCTTCCGTCTACCCTTCCCTCCACCTCAGGGGAGCCATCCCTGGAAGATCCAGACCCTTCCTTGCTGGACGAAGTTGATGCGCCCAGCTGGAGCCAGGTATATTTTAGTTTCTAAAGTTAGGATTGCTCAAATATTAATGATGTAAAGTTCAATGTTTGAATTGCTTCCAAATCTAGGATTTCATCACAAATTAAATTAGATAGAAGGATACAGTAGTTTCCACAAATGTGGCTCAAATCTTGGTGAACTGATGGAAAAATGATGGTGTCAAAATGATAGCCTTTTGTATTTCAAGACAAATGTATTTGCAAGTGAGAACTGTAAAATTGTTAGTGATTGATGATTTCAAAATATAGACATATTTTATTTATTGCTTTCTTAGTTTTTTTACACAGGATGAGCTCACCCAGGAGGAGGCCGGGACCAGTGGTATGGAGGAGGAGACCAGCCACACGCAGGAGCTAGCTGGGCCCAGCAGGAGTCGGACCGAAAGCCAGGTCCCTCCCCTCCGCCTAGCCAGCAAAAGACCCAGGAGGATGACACGTACAGAGGAGGAGTCCTTGGCACTTATACGCCAAGCCACCCAAGTGCTGAGCAAACCCCCCAATCCTGAGGAGGCCTACGGTACTTATTTGGCTAGTAAGTTACTAGAAATGGAAAAAGCACAGCGCAACTTGTGCGAAGCCAATTTTTTTTTATGCCATTCAACGGGGTCTGAAGGGTGAGCTAACACCGACCACCAAACTGTATAACGCAGACCCTACTGCTCCTCCCCCTCCTCCTCCTACCACAAGTCCACCACCAGAGGCACAGCCTCCAGCGAAGCGTGGAGGGAAGGCTAGATGGAAGAGTCGGAAGTGACTGCCTGGCTTCAGTCTGCTCTGAAAGAAGACGCAGGCTGTTGTAGTACCACAGTCTGGGGACATAGATCTCATCTGCTGCTGTTCCTGGTCTTTGGGATTCTAGGACCATGTTGTGCTCCCTATTTACATGTTACACAGGTTCTGAATTTTGGTGGCCACTCACTTGATGTGTGCCTGGAGGACAAAAGGCTTCACAAACGTCAAAATTGTCTCCAGTGTTGCCTCTCTCTCTCTCTCTCTCTCTCTCTCTCTCGCGCGCGCGCCCCCTCTCTCGCGCGCGCGCCCCCTCTCTCGCGCGCGCGCCTCCCTCTCTCGCGCGCGCGCCCCCTCTCTCGCGCGAGCGAGAGAGCGAGCAAGAGAGCGAGCGAGAGAGAGCGAGAGAGAGCGGAGAGAGAGCGAGAGCGAGAGAGAGCGAGAGAGAGCGAGAGAGAGCGAGAGAGAGCGAGAGAGAGCGAGAGAGAGCGAGAGAGCGAGAGAGAGCGAGCGAGAGAGAGCGAGCGA